>NC_084468.1:81596363-81899393 GCF_027409185.1 Cynocephalus volans | reverse complement strand
CAATAAGTTCTACTATTGATGCAACATATGCATTCCTAAAAATCACTGCACTATGCAAAATTGTGCGATTTAAAAACCACAGGGTTAGAGGTACAACACTGTGGAATTTCACCTTTGAAGAAGACAAGTTTGCTTGTGGAAGTAGGTTGTAGCTTGGGAGTTATTGTGATATGATGGAAGGACAGTTATCTAAAATCATATGAAAAGCTGTAACACCAAATGTAGTTTGTAACACATTCAATGAACTGAGTACATATTTGAGGTACATGTGTTTTGTGTATTTCTAAGTGGCTCAGTTCAACTGGGTGCAGTTTTCTACATTCACCTAGTGTTTCTCCCAGACTAAATCAAACATAAGCAACTGCAAAATTCAGGATATGCTCAAATTGTTCCCTAACATATCAATCGTGTTGAAACAAATTTACATTTTAAAAATGTGTGTGGAGGTCTTGAGCTGGGAATATGAAGGTACTTCAAAAAATTCATGAAAAGACTGTATTATCTTTTAATTCTACTTCACAAATTTTTTGAAGTATCCTCTTATGTCATTATAACACCAAAATATATTTTAAAAATCAATAAAATATATGAAAACACAAAAGCATCTCTGTTAAATATATTATTTTTCATTTTTTAGCTATGGGTGGAAGATTTCTGAAATCATTCCTGGGGGAACCTAAATTTTAAATTTAGCCACTGAATTTGAGTAAGAAATAAATGTTACACTAGTGTCTCTCCCCATGTACAATCCAAATGAGCCGACTTTTAAAAGCACACACATTTGGTTTCTCAGTGCTTAGCCCTGACCTCAAAGCCCAGGTCAATCCTCATTTAGATTACTGGCTGAACATCTAGGTTTAGCTAAGCAGTGGCAAAATAACTCTTTTAGTTCTCCAAAAAGTATTTTCCAATAACAGATATAACAATGTAGTTTTTTCTCTCAGGCCATGGAGCAAACAGGTTCCTGAGTTCCTTCTCTGAGAGTCCACAGACTCCTCAAACAGCTATAGTTTTGAAGAGAAAAATGCTGGTAGTTAGAGATGGGGGTGATGTGGAGTGGAACAGGGAGAGGTTGGCCACAAGGTACAAAATTACAATTAAAGCTGAAGTATGTTCACCAATATTGACAATTATTTAAATTATTTTCAAAAGAGTATATTTTAGAGGAGAGAAAGGGAATGGTGAGTCACTGGTCAAAGGGTACAAAGGGTCAAAGGGTACATTCCTTCCTTTAGATAGGAAGAATAAGTTTTGAGATTTATTGCACAGCAGGTATATTATTGACGATAGACTTACAGTGAATAATAACATATTGTATATTTCAAAATAACTAAGAGAGTAAATTTCAAATGTCTCACCTCCCCAAAAATGGTAAGTAAGCGAGGTGATGGATATGCTAATTATATTGAATTAATCGTTCCACATTGTTTGCATATATCAAAACATCACATTTTACCCCAACAGTGTATTCAATTCTAATTTGTCAATTAACATTAATATTAATTTTAAAATAAATAAGAGGATTTTTAAAGTAGTTTAAAGATCTCTTATAAAAATTATATTCTTTCCTTTATCTGATTCTGGCACAAGAAGCCACTAACTTCAATGCTGGGGATGATAAAATGCACATTCATCTTACCAATACTATAAAAAAATAAAGCACAGTTGTTCCTTGTCAGTTGTAAAGGTTACGACCTTAGTTGTCATTGAAAACTTCCAAAGGCATAAAAGAACAGCAATATAATATGCAAGTAATGTATTCAGCAAATTAACCAGCCACTAGAGATACATTCCAAAGAAATTGTTCAATACTCAATCTGTTTTCAGTCCAAAAAGCAAAGGAAACCATCCCATGATATAAGTATGAACTGGAAATAGTAAAAGGTTCTGCAATATGGTAACATTAACTCTTAAAATATCAGATCGAGATAATAAATGTCAGACTTAAGAAGTTACGTAAAGAAATGATTTAATCAAACACCTGAATGCCTCAAGAGCTTGGAAGAGCAAAGTTTCTTGTCTCAAGCAAAATTTTAAATGCCAGTTAAATCAATCCCCTTCGTAGCTAGAATTAGTTTCTGGCTTTGTTTTGAATAAGGTGATGATCACTGCATTGTTTCCACAATGAAAAAGTGACCACATCCCTACATCATATATCAAGGATTTCTATTAGTGAACACAAACAAGGGTCACACTAGCAGGTAAAAGTCCCACTCAGAATAAATACATTGCTTTATGACAGAGGTGGAGAATAAAGAGGTTTTTGAGAGAGAAATTTGTATAAAAACAATGGTACACAGTCATCCACAATTTATATATTTCTACTATAAAATTCACATTTACATAATATAAAAAGAACCAGTCATAGGTCTGAAACGTATATTAAGAATCCACTCCTAATCTCTTCTGGGTAGAACTCAAAAAATTTATTGAATTACTTAACACTGCAACATTGCTATTTATAAAAATGGTAGTCTAAAAGTATCATTTAACTTCTTGAATCATCACTTTTTACATTATCTCTAAATTTTTCACATTTGGATTATATGATTAGCAGACCAGTCACAACAGTTTTTGTTTAATCTCAAATTGGTTTTGACTGCCATTTAGCACTTGCATAATTATCAGAAATGCTGACTTAATATCAGCCTACATAAAAAAGGATTTTAAATACTAAACTAAAGAGACATTTTAAAAGGTAATACATGTGATATACAAAATAAATTAATGTTGACCACCAACTCCTTTGGGTCATCAAACCAATTCTTTATCCACTGTTATACAGAAGGATACGTGGTCAGGAATTTTCAGTACCACAAATAAATAATATATAGTATATGGGAATGTAATTCTAGCTATATAATTTGTGCGTTTGTGTGTGTGTGTGTGTGTGTGTGTGTGTGTGTGTTTTAAAAGAGATGTTACAAGATACTACTCAATATTCTGGATATTCTGCACCTAATTAGTAAGAATCATATTATAACCCAAAACCATAAAGCAACAAATTTTAACTACCTGACAGTCAAATTCTAGAATGACTTCATCATTTATACACTATTGAGCATTCATATGCAAGTGTCTATCCAGAGCAAGTATAATACACATGCATATGCATTCACTGGAACTTCATGTTGTATAACCTAAGATGATCAGTCAGACATTCTCACAGCCTATAAAGTTCCAGAACCAGGGACAGAGTGTCCCAGACTGACTCAGGCCTGGTTCACAGCTGCTAAGATAGCCATTTGTCTCAACTGGTCACTGTATTCCCCTATGACTAAAGAGAGCCCATATTCTACCTGAGAATAAAGGACTGCCAAATCTTTTGCCAAAAACACACCTTTATGACCATTCCAAACGGGACATCTTCTGAAATACCTGATTCTTAATGGGTGCTGTACATAGTGATTCTTCCCGCAAAATTACTTTCCATAAAAGGAGATGAGCTGTGCTCTGTTTACTTCACTTCCTTAGTACTCTTATTCTACCTTACTCATGGAGAAATAATTGCCCTTAAGGCATATCCATTATGGCATTTGCTTTAGTAAAGAGTAAAGCATTTTATGACAATTAAAACAACCCAATAAACAAAGGAGGCGGTAAGGTGGAATGCAAAACACATGTTCAAGTAGGAGGCCTCAAAAACACCTACCAACTCAACTGCAATTGGCATTGCTGAAGAACTGACTCAAAATGCAGGAACACTTTAAAATGTGTAAGTGTGCCATTTTAAATATGTACAATTCAGGTTCATATAAAGGTGTGTTTGCTTAGGTATTTTACTTGGAAGTGAAATTTCTGTATCAAAAAATAACAACAGAGGATGTTTGTTTCATGGCTACTTGTGTTATGCATTTAAAGGCAAAGACAGCGTTTAGAAGTGACATTTCAAAACCATTCAGAGTAGAAGCAAGTTATTTTAAGAATGGCATGCATTTTTTTTTAATTAAAAAAATTATATTTCCATTTATAAAGGGCTTTGGGAGAGAGTGACTAAATAGTTAACACCTAGGAAAAGAAAAAAAAAAAAAAGATTTTCCCAATAAAATGAAAGTAACAAGAACTGCTAGAAAACCTGAATATGAATTTGCAAGTCAGATTAGCACCACTAAAGGAAATGACAGTTCCCTGGTCATGTGCACAAAAACAGCTTGTTCCAATTTAAGAATAATATCAATTACTCCAAGAATATCAATTACTCCTCAAACATTAAACACTCATGTAAAATCAATCTAATAGTTGATTTCACATACAGAACCACCATTCAGCAATCAGTGCCAACAACAAATGCCTGTAGTGAAGAAGGCATTCATGAAAAGAAACAGGTTAATTCAGCAGCATAATACAAATACAACACAGGGAACTTGTGTGGGTGGTTGGGGGAGTCTAGGAAGGCTCAAAAACAGTATTTCTCAAAGATCTATGTCCTTGAATCACTTGTACTGCTTCTTAAGAATACAGAGTTCCACCCCCATCCCTAGATATGCTAATTCAGTAAATCTTGAGTGAGGCTCAAGATAAGAGCTCTAGGTAATTCTGATGCAGGTGAGCCAAAAAACACTGTTTCAGACACTATCTTCCATCCTTCTCAAGTTTCTTAAGAAACACAAACAGCCCATCCATAAGCACCCACGGGAAAGCATGAATACTCCCGCCACCACTGTAGGAATGACTCCATGTTACACAAAGTCAATAAAGCAATTCCTGGACACTTGCGGCGTGTGACCAATAAGCACAACAGAGTCTCCATTCTTAACGAATATTTTAAAAGGAGCATTGGCAGGCTAACATCAGCAAGGAGAAACATAGTGACTCCTTGGATATATACGTTATGCCGTCTGTCTCAGTGCCTTTTATCTTTTAAGGACTGGCTAGGCTGCAAGAGATATGAAAGGTGCAGACAATATACAGAAACCAAACTACAAGAAGATATCTGAGTCCAAGGTTCTCTCCAACTTATTGTTCAGGAGAAAAGTGGTCTTGAACTGGTTGATTCTTGAAGACACAGTATGTTCAAATTACATTGAAATTATGGTTGGGTTTTTTTTCCCTTCATAACTTCATGCCAGCTGGTCAAGTTCTTCACTGGTCAAAATAAATTCACTGACAAAATCTGTATCTAGGGTTACTAACAGCTTTTAGTAACAAAGGCTCTGGTATGAGGTAATATAACACAATGTTTGTTATGCAGCAAAGCTGGAAACATATTTAGCTGCACATAGCAGACAATACTTCTACTGTCACCTTAAAAAACAAGAGTTATTTTCTTCATGTAAAGAGACATGCAAAGATAGGCAGTCCAAGGCAGCTCCACAATGACATCACTGTCCCAGACTCCTTCAATTTTTCTCCTCAACCACCCATGTACTTAGATTTCATCTACTTTTTTATTGTCACATATGGTAGCAGGAAATTCCAAGTACCATGTTCACTTTCCATACAGCAAGAAGAAGGAAATCAAAAAGGAATGGGGAGGTACCTGACTCAGAGAAATACAAATATGCCCTAGCAAATACCCCATTGGATTGCATTGCAAGGAGTCTACAATGGCCAATCTCTTAGGCTGTAACATTGCCACTCCCAAAAGGTAGAGTACTTCTAGTAAGGAAAAAGAGGATGAAAAGTACTTGATAAGCAAATTGCAGTGTTTGTCACCAAAACGTTATTATGAGCAAAGCCATTTCAGCATTTCAGTCTACAGAGCTTACTCATGATCTAATGTATCAATATATGCTACTCACAAAGGATCTTTTTTTTTTATCTCCTAGAGCCTTAACCATATAAATGAGTGTTTTCATCTAGAGGCTACATTTAAAACCTTGCTTAACTTACCAAAAGTTAAAGGATCCTTATCTAATAGTATCCTTTATTATTTGGTTATGTTTCCAAATACAGAAAAAGTAAGATTATTTTAAAGAGATGCTAGTACAGTCATTCATCGAATAATGATGTTTCAGTCAATGACAGACCACATATACAATGGTGGTTTCATAATACTATAATACCATATTTTTACTGTACCTTTCCTATATTTAGATATGTTTAGATACACAAATATTTACCATTATGTTACAACTGCCTACAATATTCAGTAAGATAACATGCTGTACAGGTTTGTGGCCTAGAAGCCATAGGCTATACCATATAGTCTAGGTGTGTAGTAGGCTACACCATCTAGGTTTGTCTAAGTATACTCTATAATGTTTGCACAGTGACAAAATCACCTGATGCATTTCTCAGAATGTATCCCCATCTGAAGCAATGCATGACCGTATTAAGCTAGATATTCATAAGCAATAACCTGTAGATCTGAACTGAGTGGCTAGAGCAATAAGAAATATAATATCCTTTTGGCAGAACTTGCATGTAAAGGATTCATCTGAGAGAAATATCTAATAGATCTCAAAGAAACAAACTGACTCCCGAGTTCAGCCATCCTGACCTTGAATAGGGCCTTTGAGACCTCCTATGTGTACATGTCCTAATTCATAATCGATTGGCCCTTCACCACACAGATGTCACACGATTTTATACTTCTGAAGAGCCAGAAGAGCCACTGAAGGTGATAATGTGCCTTAAGCACAAGGCTTATAAACTAGATAGAACTCCATGTGGTTCACGCACTTCAACCACATAATTTCCTAATGACATGTTTATTACATTAACCATGAAGTGTGTAAAACAAATGCTTTTACATTTTTACCTGGACTATTTTACCAGACTGCTTGATGGCATAGCTCTAGCATAGTCAGTAATATATAACCAAAGGGAAACACGCTGCAGTCAGAATCCTAGGGTGTTAACATGAGTAAACAGTGAAAAAGAAAGCCTAACAGAAATAAACTTGCAAACTAGCAAAGATGAACAGGAGAGAAAGAGAATTTGGCTAGAGCCAAAAGGACAAAAGTAGAGATTTGTACTTTCCTCCATCTTGTAAAGATTATTGCCATTAGTATCTATTAAGTAACAGGTGCCCATTAGGCATGTATTTGCCTTGTGACTGTTCTCAGAACATTAGCTTCTCTTTCCCTTTCCCTCCTTTCCTTCAGGACATCCCCTCCTCTAAATAGCAGATACACATAATGGGGGAGGGAAGTACCCTTACACTTAGATAAACTCCCTTTTATCTCGTCATCTGACTAATCACATGAGGTTTCAACAAAACTATGCATGACAACTTACTGTCCAACTGCCACATATGGAGGCTCTCCAAGGCTAGGTAAATATTAGGAATATGGGTCTTGTTTTGTACATAATATCACACAATTATAAATACTCTCTCTCCAAAACTCTCATAACACTCTTCCATCACCTATTATTGCATTTTCATGCTCTGCTGAAATTCAACTTTTGAAGTTTGTATTCTCCACATGATTGTGATCTCTTCAAGGAAATGAAATATATCTGATTCATTTTTGTATCCCCAGAGTCTATCAAAAGTCACCAAATAAATACAATGTACATTTAATTTCCCAATTATAGAAAAGAGAACTCAACAGAAACTAAATAGCTTTAGAAAACATGCATAAATGCTTTCCAGTTATTGTTTCATTACTTAGACTTCTATGAAAACATCTTTAAAAGGCAATGAATTCTTATTTCAAGTATTTATTATAGATTATATTACTAAGATGGATAAAATGATATTAATATGAACTCACAAAAGAACTTATTTTGTAAACTTTATAAAATTTTATACTGCTTTCATTTACACATTATCTAATTTAATTCTCAAGAAAGCTCTGTAGCAAATTATCCCAATATTCAATGAGAATGGCTGAAGCTTAGTTATTTGAAATAAATTACCCAAGCTTATACTCCTATAGCTTAGGTAGTAAATAGCACAAAGTCCAGAACAGCTGACTTCAAATCCAGTGCTCTTTTACCATGGTATAAGACAAATCTCTACAGGGTTCTCAGTATCTCCTCTGACTGGCTGTGTGTCTATGGGCAAATCACATGATTTCTCTGGGCTTCCCTCAACTTCCTAGTGTGTCAAATGAGGATAATAATTCCTTGTAAACATGAGATACAACTAAGAATGTATATGAAAGAACTTTGTAAATTATTTACAGTATACTTATTTTGATACATAAACAAGGATAATCCATATAACAAGGGTACTTCAAAAAGTTCATAGAAAGATTTGTATTATCTTTTAACTCTATTTTGCCATGAATTTTTTGGAGTATCTTCCTATAAAACATAGTTAAATAGAGTGATCCACACAAAGTAAATTAATACATTATATTTCCCTCCAAAGTTCATATTTTCAAACAAATTATTTAATTGAATCGCCTTCCTCATAAGAAACTTTAAAAAAAAAATCACTATTTTCTTCTTAATTTTATCATCTTCAAATTTAACTTTTCCTATAAACTAAATCCTAAAACAATGTTTTCAGTCACTACTTAACGTCTTTATCAACAATAAACTGAAGAGTTCAATGACAATCCAGAGCAAGGTCTTTTTATTCCTTCCTCTGTAAAATTACGTGTGACCTGTAATGGAATTTGGACCTGAAAGATAAAAATGCTGAGCTTGCTAGACCATGACCTCAGATTGGTAACACACCTCACTAGCAGTGTGCTAGTAAAATCATACTTCGCACAGAATGTACCTTCTTTCTGGAGACATGCAGGAAATGTATCTAAGGTTTCAAATTGGTTCCTCTTGGGGTAACTGATTAGATTTCAAGACAGAGGTAAATGGAGGGAATAAGGAGAAGAGGAAATAATATTAAAGCAGTATTTCCTAATTATGATATTCAAGATGATTTTAGATGGTACACAGATGAAAAGTTTTATCTTAAGTTATATTAAGATAAATATAACGAAAACATAAAATTCATGATTCTGTAAATGTGAGTGATAAGAATGATCATAAAGTATGAATTCTGCTTTTAAAAGCAGCTCAATAATCATGAAAGTAGTAAGCAAATGACAAATCTGGGATACAGCAAACATCATGAACATAGTAAACAAATGACAAATCTGTGAAACACACATGTTGAACCATCTCTATTTTTATAATAAAGTTATCTCTCAAAAAAAGTTTTATACAACACATATGACCCGGTTTCATAACATAAAATTTCAAAACATAAAGAACTATGAAAGAGAAATTTAGAGATTAAAATGAATTTTGAAAATTTATAAACCAATCCCAAAGTATGGACCTTCCTTGTATCCTGATTCAAGCAAACTTAAAAAATAATAATTATAAACACATGAGTGACAATTAGGGAAATGAGAACACTGATTATGTGATTCTCATCTATTATTGTTAACTTTTCAGATATGCTAATGATATTGTGATTATGTTTTTTAAAAAAAGTTCTTACTTTTTCAGATACATGTTGAAATATTTGGATGAAATTGTGTGATAGCTAGCATTTGCTTCAAAAGAATCTGGAAGTGAGGGGAGGAATAAATGAGAGTAGAGAAAAAATAAAATTGGCCACGTACTGTTGGAACCACAGTGATGGGTACACTGGGTTCATTATATTATTATATTTGTATATATACTGAAAACTTCTACATTGAAATTTTTCTTTGTTTTAGTAAGTTTTAATTAGTACCAATTATAACAATATTTAAAATTGTGACCAGAAAGGAACTGAAAACAAATGTCTTTTACTTTGAAACGAAATGTGAGAGGCTAGTTTTCAGATAAATAATGCATTTTTAAACACACCTCCTCTCCTCATTAACCCTCCTACACAACCCAACTTTTTAAAAACACTGAGTTAGCCATTCTGTTAGTACACTGACATTCTGTCATAATAATATACTACATTTTAGAAGCAAATAAAATAAAAAGTGATGCCTTCTCTACTTGGATACTTTCAGAGTTCCAACTTTTTCAACACAGGCCAATAGATTCATTAAGCAAAAAGATAAGGAGTTAATAATTAAGTAAAAGTAATCTACCCTTCCTTTCTTTTGACACTTTGGCTTTTACTTCCCTGTCTAGTAAATTTACACAGTGTTCCACACCTCAACCACCAGATTAAAGATTCCAGAACTGGTTTTAAAAGGCTAAGTCCAAAACTCATTATTAGACATTCATTACTCACTTCACTCTCCAAAGTAAATTAAAAAATGAAAATCATGACAGCTCTTTGCAGATCTGCACATAAAAAGCAACTAATAGAGAAGCACATATCAACACTGAACTTGTAGCTATTTGCTAGTTAAAATCAAAAGGTCTTAAAATTAACCCAATTCACAACATAACATCCTGGACTTTTTAATTTCAAAAAAGGAGGTAAAATGCACTTTGACAGCCACTTCAAAGATGATTAAAAATAGAAGTACCCTTTACAGTCAATAAATTAAGGAATTAGAAAGGATGACACATCAAATAAAATTTGGAATTCTATTATAGATCAGTACCAAATTGAAAGAAATTCAGCATAGATAAGACAATTTAAGGAGAAAAGATCAAGATTTTCAAAGCATAAGTAATCTTAAAAACTGGAATAAGCTGTTCTAATTGGCATTAAAAAAATGCATCCACCCCACACCAAAATTAATCCAAATAAATTCCAAAGTTTCAAAATACTGAAAACCTAGAAAAAGCAGATGACAGCATATTTGTTAAATATCTCAATGGAAAATGACTTCCTAATCTTTGAAGAAATATAAAAACATATAAAGGAAAAGATTTGAACAAATGAATATGATAATTTTCTGTATATCCAAAAAATTTTTAAAAAGCAATAAAAATTCTCTGCAGTTTTCACTCCTCCTAGATAGCCCCTGCATCCAGGTTCTGGTAACAACACATCTTCCTATCGTCTCTCTTTGTCCTAAATATGGCAGTGGTTTCCTGCTGTTACTCATCTCTAGATCACCATATACCCTGTTTGGCTTCTCTGTTCTACCAAAAGCAATTTTACCAATGCCTTGCATTACAATTTCCTGTTTAAAACATACAGAGTCTTGTTTCTATTTTCCTAACTGGACCCTGGTTCATTTAGTTCCCAAATCAAGACCATAATAGGAGGTTTCAAGAGAAGAGGTAGTTAATTCAAAGTAATGCTTTCTGTATTCTACATTTTAGGAAAACAAAACCACATTAAAACACACAAAAAATTGAGACATATAAATTACTCATGATCTTGAATAACTTAACACTAATCATCCTATGTATATCCTCTGGGGCCCACATTTATCTAAGAATTGATCATGGTGAGTAAAAGTAGTAGTGTTTAAAATATGTTTTTAAAGAATAAAAAGATTGTTGGAAATTTAGTTACTCTCTGAAAGAAAGTGAGCCAAGATGCCAGGTACCGTTCAAGCTTTATTAAAGAAGGAAATCTGCTGGGCTGTGCTCAGAGTGGCACAGGGCCCAGGGCTGCCCTGAAAATGGTGGACAGCATCAGGTGTGCGGGTGGTAGAGCTTATAAAGGTATGTTGGCACCAAGAGCTGGGTGATATAATTCCAGGGTGGGGATTGAGTTAGGTCATGGGAATGGAGAGTTCTGCTCATGTGGAAACACCAAAAGTTTCACTTTCTCTGAAACCATGAGGCTTCTTGTAAAAGAGAACAGAGGAGGGGAGGAGAGGAGGTGGACGGCACCATTTTGTACTTGGGCTTGTCTAAGATGGCGCTGATTATGTTGCAGATCTATTATTCCTGCCTTTTAAGTATAGGAAAAAGGGTGGAGGTCTCATTATTTTGAAGCTACTTCCTGCTGGAGATGAGCGAAGAGATGGAAAAAACAAAAGATTTAGGTGGCAGGGTATTGGTTTCAGGTAGAAAGGCTATATTCCTCCAGGGAAGGGTTGTTGATTATGAGGAGCTGATATCCTCCTTGCAGGAACAATTTGGCGACCTTTTGGTTGGTGAAAGCCTATATATGTTCCTGCAAGAAATTAGAGAAACACCAAAAGAGACAGGGACCAAAAAGTAGGACGAGGCAGTTAGGGGTCCTAGTAGGGACATGAGCCAGGGTACACAAGGGTTCAATAAAATGTTTTAAGTTGGTTTGGATCACCCCGGACTCAATTACATAATAACAGCATTCCTCCCCCAAGAAGAGGCAGGTGCCTTCCTTCTCGGCTGTAAGGAAGTAAAGGGCCCTACGGTTCTCTAAAGCGACTGTCCGACTGTCGACTGTTGCGAGTGAGGTGACCTGTCGCTGGAGGGAGGAGATGCTATCTATGCTTAGTTCTTCTGAGAGTTTTTGATAGAATTGAGAGGCAGTAGCAGGGCCCACTATGCCAGCTCCAGTTGCAGGAAGGATCCTTGCCCCAATTAAATGGTACAATTAGTGCCCTACGGGAGCAGGGGGCACTTTCTGAGAGGGGGAGCTGAAGTTAGTCCCAGTCCTGTCTCCATCTCTCCATCTGTCTAGAGGGTGATATCAAGGACAAGCAGAAAGAATACGCAAGAAATCGCGTTGGGTGGGGAGGCAACATAACATAGTTTTACAAGAGAAATATATTCCAGTTTCAGGGCGTGGATGAGGAGGGGGTGAGTGAGTGCTAGCATTTGGTGTTAGTGAGGCAGAGTGTACGCAGGCCCCGCATAACGCTGACAGTCCCCACTGAGGTGAGATTAGAGGAAAGGGAAGAGACGTTTGTGGAAACATTACAGGCTGCATCAACAGGGAAGGAGGTGACCACAAAAAGTTTCTCGCAAAGTTGGAGACAGATGAGTCACTTGGGGACCAGTCTGATTCGCTGAGGACTGCATCATCCCTACAGACCTGGAACCTCCACGTTCCAGGTAAGGGGGAGCACTGAGATAGGAGGAAAAACACAGGAAGGATGCAAAGGGTTAGGGAGCCAAAAGAATTTAAAGGGGATATTGCCACAATGACATTGCTAAGAAGCATCCTACTGATAGAAGGTAAAGGAGTGCCAGGAGAAATCTTCCCATAATGTTACAATCTTTTGGGGCAGCTGCTGCCAAACCTGTAGCAAGTACTAGAACAGATAGTATAATAGTAGCTCTTGTGCAAGGGACGTGAAGCAGGCCTGCAAGAGTGAGAGGATAATCGCCAGGGGAAAGATCATCCTTCTAGGATTGGGGGAAGAGTGGAGGTCCTGGATATTTTCAATTTTGTGGGTCCTAAATTGGACAAAGTATGAGGAGATGTCGGGTTGGGAGTTGAGCAGGGCTCTGGCTTGGTGTTAACAGATTCTTTGGGTAAAGTCTCAGGTGCTAGTTTTACCAAGGGGGCCTTTCTTAGTACTTTTACTGCCTTGTGGGTGGTGAGAAGTACTGTATAAGGCCCTTCCCAATATGGTGAGAGAGGCTTTGGGATTCGGATTTTAATATACACTTGCTGTCCCGGGCTCAGTTTAAAGTCTGAGTGGGTGGTGGAGATAGGATGAGGTAATAGAAGTTTGCCTGTTCCCTAAGATCCCTAATGAGTGAAAGAGTAGGGAGATACTGACCTAAAGGCGACGAGCTGGAAGGGAGAGGTGTGAGAGTGAAGGGCCTACCATACATAAGTTCAAGGGGGGCTGAGGCCTGTGAGCTTTCGGGGGGCAGCCCATAGGTGAGTGAGTGACTGGTGGGGAGGCCAAAACGAGGGATGATATCTGAGGTGGGAGCATGTGTTACTGCTGTAGCATCCTCTGAAGTGCAGGGAAAAACCTCAATCCAACCTGAAAAGGTATTTACTAATGTTAGAAGATAGCATGTCCTTTTGTGGAGAGAGTAATATAACGGCTGAAGAAGGCATAGTAGAACTGAATTATGAACTGAATTATGGAAATCTAAAAGGATTTGCTCAGTTTGTGTAGTAGGGAGGACATAGCGACCGGAGAAAGTATACCAGTTGTCCTTTCTCTGTGCCCCCAACTATTGGAGGTGTTGTATTCCTTGGAGTGTGTATTGGGATAAGGGGATAGGGGCCATAAGGGATAAGGGGAGAAGGACCTGAGCAGGAGAGGAAGAGTGGGGGCCTGGTGATTGAGCAGCCTGTTTTGTGGTTAGATCCACCGGTTTGTTTCCCTGGGCTATGGGGTCATTGGAGGTTTGGTGTCCTCTGCAGTATATAACCCCAACCTCCTTTGGGATTTGTACAGCCTCAATAGCTTGTGTTAGATTTACTATGGCATAACCTGCCCAGAGGGCATGGGGGGAGGTTGCGCTCCCATCTATAAACCGTAATGGGATGTGGGGAGATGTGTGGAAAAGGATTGAGAAAGAGGTCTAAAGCCTCCATGCAATCATGTTCTAAGGGTCATGAATGTTTTGGGATGAGAGTGGCTGAATTTTAAGGAAGGGCAAGTTTTAAAGGAGAACTGGGGTTTTTCAATGAAAATAAGGTGAGTCAGTTGTAGGCGGGAAAGGGAGAGAATTGACTTGGCCTTATGGCTGAGAAGGTCTTGACTGTTTGTTGTTTAAAAGTTAGTTTAGAGCTTTCTTAGGCTAAAAGGGTGGCTACTGCCAAGGCCCATAAACAGGGAGAGTGGCACAGTCAATCCCCCAGTGACCTGGCCGTTTGCAGTGAGGACAGGTTATGACAGGCCCATGCCCAGTGGCCCACCCGATTGACTGCTTTTAAAGCAGTTCTCAGGTGGCTTGCCCCTTGAGGCAGCTGGCTTTGGAGTATGTGAGCCACAGATGGCATTAGCCAAGAGCTGGTATTTGGCCTGATCTCTTTTATAGTTTTTGAATATCAGGGGATGATTTGGTAAAGAAATGAGCGTGTAAGAGCGCCATGCCTGCAGGGGAGTTTGGATCTATACATGTGTATTTATGTACAGCCTCAGAGAGACGGGTTAGGAACTCACTGGGATTTTCAATGGATCTCTGTGTGATTTCTCTAACCTTGTCATAATTGACTGACTTGTGAGTAGCCTTTTGGAGGTCATGAAGTAGGTGTGTGATCATGTTACCCCAGAGATCTCAATCCCCGTGGCCAGCCTGGTAGTTCCAATTTGGGTCCATGCAAGGAAAAGCAATGACTCCCACAGGCTACCTATTATTTTGAGCATGTACCTGAGCCGTCATCCAGACCTGCTCTTTGTAAATGGACTCAGACAATTCCTTCCATCCCAGCCACTTCATGGAAGGGTTATAAAAAGCCAGAGCTGAGGCAGGGTTGTTACCTGACAAAGGGGGAGAAGGGGAGGAGTTGGGCTGAGGACGAGAGTCTGGAGGCCAGGTGTGAGGAAGAGAGAGAAATGTGGAGGACTGATGGATCAGGAGATTGATCTGAGTCTGGAAGGAGAGGTGGAGCATGAGCTAGGAGAATTTGAGACATAGGACAGTTCTGACAGAGAGAAGAACATGTTCAGAGATAGGAAAAGGCCTGAACAAGGAATCTCTACAGGTTTTGCCATTTTGGTGAGTGTCTAAATCGAGTGCCATCTTGTGGCCACTGGGATCCATTGTAATGAGGCGCTTGAGTTTTAATGTCTCCCTGGAGGCCAAGAAAGTGTCCAGGAGATGGCCCAAGGGCGTAGAGCATGGAGGTTTGGATAGTGAGGATCCTGTGTAGAGGGTGAGAAAGGGCAGTCAGTACTGGTAGAAGAAGAGTGCCAGCAAAGGGAGTCCCCTTTGGTGCCCACCTTCTTTTCAAGAGAAAAGCCACTGACCAGCTAGAGGAGCATCCTCCAATAGCGGGGGGGCACGAAAAGAGTTCCCTCGGCCAGGCGCCTGGGCTTCATAGAGACCAAAGTCGTAGAGATAGTAGTCGAGGGAACTGTAGAAGTAGGCAGGACAGACCCACTAACTCACCCTGAATCGAGGCCAGTGTTGGATGCGTTGGTCTGAAACAGCAAAAGGAGAGAGAGTCCCAAGTGTACCTGGTTTCAGCAGGTCTGGGGAGGGCAGCCGAGGGCCAATCACCCCAAGAGAGGGGATCGTCCACAACGTCGGCCAAAACCCTTCCCGAGTTTCGGCACCATAATGAAAGAAAGTGAGCAGAGATGCTGGGTACCGTTCAAGCTTTATTAAAGAAAGAAATCTGCTGGGCTGTGCTCTGCGTGGCCCAGGGCCCAGGGCTGCCCTGAAAATGGTGGACAGCACCAGGTGTGGGAGTGGTAGAGCTTATATAGATATGTTGGCGCCAAGAGCTGGGTGATGTAATTCTGGGGTGGGGATCGAGTTAGGTCATGGAATGGAGAGTTCTGCACATGTGGAAACACCAAAAGTTTCACTTTCTCTGAAACCATGAGGCTTCTTGTAAAAGAGAACAGGGGAGAGGAGAGGAGGAGGTAGAAGGCACCATTTTGTACTTGGGCTTTTCTAAGATGCCGCTGGTTATGTTGCAGATCTATGACTCTCTATTAAAGGAATTTAGCTCTAGTATCCTCTCAAACCCATAACTTTTCTCTTTTCCCATTTCCTAGTGGTATTTTCTCTAGGAGCAAAAAAAAAAAAAAAAAAGCAAATCAAAAGTTGGCAAAAGGCAGTAGAAAATTTTATACAGAAGCTTAAAAATCAGACTTACATCAAGTTTTGCCAGTATATTTCTGCCAAAATTAAAAAATAAGGGTCAAAGCAAACACCATAAAATGATGACAATATGGGTGAGAATAGAAAAAGAAGTTTTATGTGAAAATAAAAATCAGAAGATATAAGATATGAAATACTTCAAAGAGTTCGTGGAAAAATTCTTACTATCTTTCAATTCTATTTTGTCAAAGATTTTTTGAAGTACCCTCATAGAATATTTTATCTATCTTATCTATATCTTAATGTACAACAGAATAACCTAAGAATGGTTTAACTTCTCATCATGGTTTGCCTTGAAAACAATCCAATATACAAAAATCTTATAAGAATTCCCTTAAAAAGGGCCATTTTGACTAACCAATAATAGGAAGGAAATTGAGTAAGGAAAATGTACTGAAATACTGGTTTTGGTGTGTTTTACAGAATAGAAGACACTATTGTCTTAGAAATTATTGATCTTATAAACTTCAGCCAGTGGCTGAACGTTCCTGCTTGTAGCCTAACACTTCAAGCCTGACTGAGCTTCACTATGACCTGTATACTTGTCATACTACATCAAACCATATTCTACTGGTCACAGTAACTTCCTTTAACTTCTTATGTGCTCAACTTGCTAACAAAAGTGAAATAAATATACATAAAAATAGCAATCACAAAATCAAATTATTATTTTAAATGTATACTACAAAAGAAATGAAGCCGTGATAAGCAAAACATAGATTTCTTTGATTAATAACTTTTCATTGAATTTAAGGAGGTCCATGAAAGACTATACTAAAACAAAATTTATAAATATTTATAAGCACATGACAAATTTTCTCAAATTTTTTTGTTTCATTACATTTCTTCTATTCCTGACCATTTTTAAAAACCACTTTAAAATGAAAAACTAAAAGCCAGTCTTGCTCTTTTCCTCCAAATTTCAACTAAAAAAAAAAAACATGGAGAAGTCAAAAAGGACAATTCCAAAAAAGGCAGTGTGTCTCAGATAACACAGGTCACTTTTAGTGCTTTAAGAACCCTTAAACACACAAATCAGGAAAATGTTTGGTAAGGTTACAGAGGGCATCCCCAGGCTGGACTACATGCCAAAATTCACTAACTCACATTAAATTAAATTGCCTTTTACTGGCCCTGGGTTGAAAACCTTTGATACTGTTCCCTAGGTTCCAGGATATAGCAGGGCTGACTCTACTTAGAGCAGCATATTCAAAGGCCACCCACGATATGCCAAAGGCAATACAGCCAGAAAAAACATGGGTAACTGCCAATAGTAACTCTACCCAGGTTTCTGAAACCCAAAACCTCTTTTCTACCACCCTCCTCTCATCCCCATCCAACAGACACAAAACAATATTGTCCATAAACTTTTGAAGAGCTGAGGAGCTCAGGAAGAAGTATGTGTGGATGACTGAACTAAACGCCTAATATCATCTGAAATATAGCTTTATCTTAAAACACTAGCCAACCATACCATAACAACAATAAAAATAGTTTATAGGAGGCTACTTCAGAAAGTTTGTGAAAAGATGATACGAATCTTTCCATGAACTTTTTGAAGTACCCTCATATTTATATTGCACATACTCTTTGCCAGGTAATGTTCTGAACTCAATCTTCACAGAAACCCTACAACACAGGTATACTGTCAATAACTCCATTTTACACATGAAAAACTGAGACCCAGAGAAGTTTTGTAATTTGCTCGCCCACAACGGCTGGCTCCCGAGTTCTACACTTAAACACTGATATCCTGCCTCTGTATCCCTATATTTGTTACATCTCTTATAAAAACTATCAAAAAATTTAAGTATGGAACCAACACAGTAGAACAACATACAACCAAAAAAGAGATGATAAAGGTCTTTATATGCTCATGATGGAGGAAGATCTGAGATGTATTGTTACACAAAGAATGTCAGAAAAGTGTCTGCTTTTAAGGATATTCACAAAAATGTCCATAGCAGTTTTCTCAGTACTTGGATTTCAGGTTTAGCAAGGAGTTTTTTTCCTTTGTTTTGTTTTTAGCAATTTTGCTGTCATTGTTTCCTATGCAGTTTCAGTTGGAATATATAGAATTGGCCCTTGTATCCATGGGACAGACATCCACGGATTCAACCAACCATGGATCAAAAATACTCAGGGAAAAAACCAAAACAATGAAAAATAATACAAAAAAAAAAAATTACACAAATAAAAAATACAGTGTAACTATTTACATAGCATTTACATTGTATTAGGTATTCTAAGTAACCTAGAGATGATTTAAAGTACAGAATAAAGGAGGATGTGTATATTAAATGCAAATACTACAGCATTTTATTTAAGGGACTTGAGCATGTGAGGATTTTAGTATCTGAGGGTGTCCTAAAACCAATCCCCAGTGGATAGCAAGGGACAGTTGCATACTTACATACATATGTACAATTTTATAATCAAAAAAAGTAAATTAAAATTTTTTTCTCTTGAAAATTAGATTTTTATAAACTACTGTTTACAAAAAAGAGAGCAAGAGAGAGATGAATCCTTAATTAAAATATAACAATTCTTCAGACTATTTTAGATGGGCAATGAGATTTTGAGTTAATTAAAAAAGTGAAACACACAAGCTAAAACATTCAAAATACTGGATTTATAAAAAAAACATCCAATCAGAAACAATGTGTGTTACAAAACAATAAAGGAAACAAGAGGGGATGATTCTAGATAGAAGTAAAACTCGACACTGCCTTCCTCATGTATGTGTATGCTATATGTGTATGTCTACTATCTAATATATCCAATAATGTGAAGAATCAAGTTTCAGAATGTTCAACAATTAATGCCAAATTTTCAAGTGCATCCATACTTTATATTCACAAGATATGTAGGAATGTATTATATTTATGGCATATTTTATTTTTATTTTAGATACAATACAGCTTTGAGAGTTACCTAATAATTTAAAGGACCTGGAAGCAATATGCATCAAATAATTATGGTGTATGTGTGTGTTTTAAGAGAAGACATAAATGAATTGCCTTAGAGTTAGTGAACTGAGAGGTGACACACCAATTCTGACAAGCTTCACACTGTCTTTAAAAACAGAGGCTATGTCCCGGTAAATTTGTTTAATTTAGTTAAGAAATCACATTACTATAACTATACTGATCCCTGAGGTTAAATTTTAGTTCCCACAATTTCAAATAAAAGTCAGTAATAATTTGCTGCCTACTCATTCCTATCTTAATGCTATTAAAATTTCCTTGGCAACTTCAAGAAAAAAAAAAAAAATCTTTTTTTTTTTTTTTTTGAAACATAATCAATTGTCCACATCTGTAGGGTACAGTATTGAATATCAATACCTGTGTGAAATAGGTAATTCTCAAATCAGGATAATTAATATATTTATCAGTCTCCACTGTAATCATTTTTTGTGGCCATTTACCAATTTCTCACTGAAAAAAAATCTTTTTTTTAAACATGAATTTGTAAAGCCTGTAAGAAATAACAAGGTTTATAACCAATCACTTTTTGTTGATCAAATAAAAGTCATCTCAATTTATATAGTCCTGAGTGTCATGTAATTTTAAAAATTCAGCAGTTCAATATGCTGCTATTTTTCTCCTTTTTAAAAACATCTTAACCATTTTTAAGTGTATAGTCAATAGTGTTAAGTATATTCACATTGTTCTGCAACAGATCTCCAGATCTCTTACAACTTTTCATCTTGTAAAACTGAAACTATACCCATTAAACAACTCCCCATTTCCCCCTGCCCTTGCCCCTGGTAATCACCATTTTACTTTTTTCCTATTGGTTTTTATTTTTATTTTAAAGAAAGTCTATGACTTTAATAAAAAAAAAAAAAATTAACTCGAAGGCGAATAATAATGATTCTTTCCAGGGAAGGCTAAATTTAACCATAAAACTGAAGAGTCTACTGTATTTGCAAAAAATCTGACTGATCAAAAAACCAAACACACACAAGATTTTACTTAAACAGCCTGCTAAATCAACTTCCGAATTTTGTTGAAGAAAGTACTTCCTTCACAAAATCACTAAAAACTAAGTTTTAAAATTATTACCATCTCTAGAAAGATACATCATGTGCATTTATTACCACTAAATTGAATTCAGAAAGTAGCTCTCCATTAGAACAAATCCCTTCTTTATATAGCAATCTCCTTTGATGAGAAAATTTCTAACATTTCTTGCCCCTCCATCAGGTAATAATAAAAAAAAAAAAGGCAGTGTTTCACTGATACAAAGGGAATAGTTGATTATGAAACTTTTAATTGGGATAACCTACATAATTTTCTAGCAATAATAAAACTTAAAAGGAATGAAAGTTTAATGACAATAATAAAATTAAAATACTTTGAAAAAACTGTCCCCCCCAAAAAATATTTACCTATTTTTACTTAAAATTTTAACAAAAGGAACAATCTACAGACTATAACAGAAGCCAAAGCCAAAGCAACTGGCCTACGGTTACCAGTTCACCAAACTAGCTGTCTTAAAAAGGTCATGCATGCCAGGTGTAAATGAAATGTTTTAATAATCATCCATTAAATGAGATCAAAATTTCCCAGGAAATGTTTCTGCAAGTAAAACTGAAATAGCAATTTCAAATGTTATTTGACAAATCCCTAATGGACTGAAACATTTTACATACAATCTGTAGGCTATACTGGTGATTACTGAACAGATATTAAAATTTCTCAGCCTCCATTTTCAAACTGAAAAATAAGGATAAAGCCAAAATACTGGAGTATTTACTTCACTTTAATTTTTAAAGTGAATATTATTGTTAGCATGACGGCAATGAAAATAGTCACCACTCCATAAACGTTATCATCATTGAATTATATATTTATAACTTCTCATTCTTAGTTACTCTCTCAACATATAAACAGTACCAAGAATGCAAATCCCAACATTTACAACCCTTCAAACATTAAATACTATTAATAATTAACATTAGCCCTTAATAAGATAACATTACATTCAGCAGAATTTTCAAACTTGAGAGAAAATATTACTGTGTACCAAGAACAAACCAAAATCTCTCACTATGTTAAGACCTTATTTTAACCTAAGGGAAAAGTACTTCTGTCCCATCAACTAACCATACAACTAATCTTGGGAAGTAACTACCCTTAACTTCCCTCTAAAATCATCTCTTACCACTCTCCCCCTAATTCTGTCTACTCCAGTCACTCCAGCCTTGCTGTTCTTTGAACATGCCAAGCAAACGCTCACCTCAGGGTCTTGACCCTTTGCCCAGAATGCCTTTCCTGGGCTTCATCCCTGTCTCCACTCAAATGTCACCTTATCTGTAAGGCCTTATTTGCTCATCTTCTACAAATTAGTAACCCCCATTCAACAGACATTCTCTCTCCCTGTACTGCTCTGTTTTTCCTCATACCATTTTATCACCAACTATTTTTACTGTCTCTTCCTCACCTCCCTTAATTATAGATCTAAAAGGCACAGAGTTTGTTTTATTCACCACTGCATCTCCAGTTCCTAGGACAATGCCTAGCATATTAAAAAATGTTCAATAAATATTTATCATTATCATGTCTAACTACAAAAAGAAGTGAGAAGTCTCAAAAAAAAGAAAAGCAGAAGAGGAAGAGGAGACAATAAAAATGGCACCACAAAAACACAAAGAGCCATGTGAGACTATGCTAAATAACTCTATGCCAGCAAATTAGGAAACTTGATTTTAATGGATATATATTCGTGGAGAGAAAAATGATGAGGATTCTCCCAAGGGAAAAGAGAGCATATTAAAAGATGTTCAATAAATATTTGTGGAATGAGTAAATAATGATTTATATTTATTTGTATGGCTAAAGTTCAGACTTGTCAAATTTTATATTTCATAAAATTCATAGAGCTTACAACTAGTGTGACCACATACTGATCTCCTAATTTTGTCTATAAATGGTTGCATCTGGGTCAGGCACCATCCCACATCCAGATGGCTATAACCAGGGAAGCAGGATGGCAAGATAAGGAGCACGGAGACCCACACACAAAGGCTGTTGATGTTGCAAAGCTTCCTGGAAAGCGACAGCACAAATGGCAGCCCCATTTTTCAGTTTGTCTAGTCTACATTCCATTTATATATTCTCTCTTAGAATCAAATTTATCTTCTAATGAAGAAAATTATTCCCTAGAGCAAAGTCCAGAAAATTGTTCCCTAGAGCCTCTCACCAGCACTACAGTATATCATGCCACTTAAAAATAGGAAAAAAAAAAAAAAAAACTATAGTAAATGGCAATCACTGTGGAAAGAATGTCTAATTGGAGCTACTATTGTTGCCAACTCTTCCTTTCAAATCTCTTTGAGAGTTTATGCCAAACCATGATAGATGAAAGAAGGAAATGGACCACTCATTCGACAAATATTTATTATGCACTTACCATAAAGAAGATACTTCACAAAGTAATTCAATTCAAACTGCAGGGTGTGTGTTAGGTGCATGTACGCATGCATGTGTGTTGAGAAGCATGCTTCTAAAAAATCCTATACAAAACCTTCAAAAAAGAAAACAAGAATTGAATTTCAAAGATGACCTTATCTAAGAAGTGGAGGATCTAGAAATATTATTTCATTTCAAAACTCCTTCAACTAGATATTACCAGTAAATATTTATTATAATAAGCTGATCTTTATTGTTACTATTAGGTAACCTTAACTGAGTACTATGTGCCAGACACTGTCCTAAAAACTTTACATGTTACTTTATTTAATTCTCTCAAAAATGCTATGATGCAAATGACGTCAACCCTCAGTATTCATGGGTTCTACATCCATGGGTTCAACCAACCACAGATCAAAAATATCCAAGAAATTTAAAAAACACAAATTTTAAAATACAGTATAACATCTCTTTACACAGCATTTACACTGAATTAGGTATTTAAATAACCTAGAGATGACTTAAAATATATGAGAGGATGGGCATAGGTTGTATGCAAATACTATGCCATTTTACGTAAGGGATTTGAGCATCCACGGATTTTGGAATCCAGAGGGGTCCTGCAACCAATCCCCTGCACATACTGAGAGAAGACTGTACTATTTTTACCCCCATTAACAGGGGAAAAACTGGAGCACAGTTAAGTAATTTACCCAAATTACAGAGCCAGGATTCACACAAGCATTCTGCTACCGAGCTGGCACTTTTAATAATTATACTCAACAGCATGAAGAATAAAGTCCACTAAAAATATAATCCTAAAATGGTATGTTGGAGAAAATATAAATCTTAAGAGATCACTGTAAAAAAAATCAATGAAAAATACAATACTAATACGAGGAGTCTTCAAAAAGCTCATGGAGAGATTAGTATTATCTTTTAAATCTACTTTTGAAGTACCCTCATATCTTAGCACTGCTAATAAAGCACAGCCATATGTTAATGATGGGGACATGTTCTGAGAAAAGCATCATCAGGCATTTTCCTCATGGGAACACCACAGAGTGTATTTACACAAATCTAGATGGTATAGCCTACCACATACCTAGGCTATATGGTATAGCCTATGGCTCTGAGGCTACAAACCCATACAACATATTATTGTACTGAATACTGTAGGCAACTGTAACACAATGGTTAAGTATTTTTGTATCTAAACATATGTAAATAAAGTACAGTAAAAATATGGTATTATAGTTAGATGTAAAGCATTTTGCAAATATACCTTCAAAATGCATAGAAAAATTTATTATTTACAGATAATTCACAAGTTTGTTGTAAAGCATTATTTTGAAAATATACTCCAAAACTCATAGAAAAATTCGTCATTTCCCTGAGTTTATAAACAGCCTATCTTAAATATAAACCATGAAGTTATATTATTTACTACTTCATAATGTAAGCCTTGTAGTTTACTACTGCGGACCTACAGCTATAATGATATTGATGACTCTTTTGTCCATTATAATGTGATTAAGGCATGAAAATCTGAATTTACCAAGCAACAACTATCAATCAGCTTTCTCTTAGTAGACGTTAACCCTAATCAAATGACCTCTCAAAGTTCAGAAACGAAAAACGTATTAAATATTATAAACATCCTCCACTAGAAATAATAAAAGGGTCACACACAAAATGTAACTCATGGCACTGTATGTATTAACCAAACAATAGGCTAAAACATACTTTTTAAAAATACATTTAAAAATACCTTTTTCAATTCAACAGATCCGACCTAGAGTAAACATCCCCACACTCACTTTGTCTTTGAGGCAGAATCTAACAAACATGTTACCAGCATAATGTGTAAACAACTCCTCAATGTGTATGCAACATTTCTTTATTAAAGTAGAAAAGGTCATAACATCACAAGGAAATGAAAACAGAAGCCATCTGGGAAACAAGCTGCTTCTTTGAATAAAAATAAAAAATTTAAAAGAACACAAAATAGAAAAAAATGTAATCAGTATGCAAGTAACAATGAAAAAAATAATCATGTATGTGTTACAAATAACTTTTCAAAACAAACATATATTAAAATGATTGTTTTACTTCCAAACAGTCACCTTAGAAGGCCATACCTTCCTTTGCTCAAAAATTTTTGGAATTCTTTCCCCTGGAGTTTATATCAAAAGCAATTTAGAAAACATACCAGCCTGTAGATATGGTAAAATCACAGTAATAGTAACCCACTCTCTCTAGCTCAGCTCTAATCCAGAGAAATCATAATCCATCTCAAATCCCCCAGAAGTTGTCCTACCATCGCCCCCAATGTTATCCTCCTCACTGTTATGAAACTCAGTCTCTCATTCTGATACTTTTCTCCATAGTCATTGCACTCCTGCCACACCAGCCTCCTTTCCATTTCTTAAACATAAAGTTCTTTCCCATCTCAAGGCCATTGCATTTGCTGTTCTCTGTACCTGCAATGTGGTTCCCCTGGCTCTTCCCATGATATGTTCTTATTCTTAAATCAATTCTGCCTCTTCAGTCAGAGGGACTGTCCTGACTGCCTAAGTAAAACTCTTACCCTCAGATACCCATCCCTCTCCCCCAACTACTCTCTAGCACATCCCCTTATTAAATTACATTGCTTCTTTATTTATTTACTTGTGAGTTATCACTCTCCCTTACTAGAATATAAGGTTCATAACTGTTTTGCTTATCTCTGTATTTTCACTGCCTAGAACAGTACTGAGCACATAGTAAGTGCTCAATAAAGATAATGAATAAATGACTCCATCCCCAGATGTAAAGATAGCAAATTCTGTCTGCCACTATTACTTCTGTGTCTGCTCCATGGATTCTATAAATCCTAGTCTAGAAGTTCTCTCTTAGCTTGACATAGGCTGTACGGTCAACACACATGCCTTTTCCTTTCCTAGATCAGATTACTTATATGTTCTCTCCTACTTTCAAGTTCCTTCCTATATTCCATATCATGTTCCATATGCCCTTATGTCAGAAAATGGAGAACTACCCTTTGTACCCAAGGCCTACTACACAGTAAGAGATCAAAAAAGTATGTGTTGACAAACACCTTCTCCCAGGGCTCTGACATAAGTCATTCAAGAAAAGGACTGTGCCAGAAAACTACACCAAGGGGGAAGTACCCTGCTGTACCAAGAATTTGCCCACCTCTCCTAAAAGATAATAAATAATAATAACAAAATCTCTGAGGACTATGCTACAATACAACTAAATTACCTCTTTCCTGAATTTCTTTCTGTGAGGATCCTTAATCTTTCATATACACAGCACACACACAAAAAGGCCTGCCCCTCTTAGGCTCTCCTAACTTCCATTATGTATCCAGACAAGTCTGAGTTTTGCACATGTACATAAAATAGGCTAGATTTAGTATTCTTTCTCTTTTTAAAACAAAAGCCACAGATATTGTAAAAATTTCAAACAGTACAAAAGTGTACAGAGAAAACAGTGAAATTTCCATCAAGCTCACTGCTCAGATCAGCTTCTAAAATCACTCACTATCCAGTCACACAAAATCAGTTTCCTCACTTAATAACTATACTTCTGCATTGGTCTTAACATACCTGATGTGTCAAGTTCAGCTCTGGGAGTTAACATAAAGAAACATTTGAATACTAAACTACTTTTAAAGGGAAATAAATGCTAAGGGGTATAAAGATAGGGAAACTGTCATGACAGAAACATTTGAAGAAATGGCTTCCAACAGAATATCCACAATATTGGAAATAACTCATTCACCTATTTGAAAGGCTGTAATGTACAAACATGCATGTTTGTTGTGCATAAGACTAAAGGACAGAAGTAGAACAGTTGGGTCAGACACACAGAAAACAAAATCTGGCTGACATATAGAAAGACTCTGCACTTGGATGGCAGGGAGCTATTACATAATATAATTTGGGGAGCAATTCCTAGAAACTTACACCCTGATTAGGATTAAAAACAAAGAAAACCAAAATATTTCATCAAACTGTTTCACCAGTTAATTCTATCAATCATACACATTAACAAATCTAGAAGAAACTTTATTGCAATTCCAACCCAGCTTCCCATTTGTCCTCTACCATCATTACGATCATTAGCCAATAGTTATTGAACACATACTGGGAATTCTAATGTAATCTTGAGTAAATAAGACTCAGAGTTTAGGTTTTCCATCTGGTGAGAGAGGTTCATGATTTAACAAAATATATGACCTATTTATACACACTTAAACTGTACTGCTGTGAAATCTAATATGGAGACCAAAAATTTGAACTGATCTCTCTTCTGGTCCATAGCCTTAAAAAGACTGTAACTAGTTCTTGTTAACTTTAATGTAACCACTTTAGCTTACGAGGTGTAAAACAAAACCTAGTACAGCCAAGGATTCCTTCATAAGTCTTTGGTAAATTTAATATTCAGTATTAGATTTTAAAGTATTAAAGTATTATAAGCAGCATGACAACTTCAAAGTCCTCCAAATCTTTTGTCACAAAGGTACTTACAGCACCATAAACATACCAAAACCTGATGGTTATATTATTAAAACTGCCATCTATTTCCAAAAAGTTACCTATGGTTACCGACCTCTGAAAAACTAGGAAGAGACTGGTGGTTGGAGAAAAGTAGATCTGTCACATTATTTAGTCAATGGCATTACCAATTCCAAGTAACTTAGCCTTAACCTTTTTGCTTAAATGATAGAAATAACAAAAACTCTATAATAAAATGTTTTTTAAAAAAAGCAAAGCTATATATGGTTTCTAAACATTAGTACACAAAATGGAACCCAACTGATATACAAGAAACACCTAAAAAGCATGTTAAAAATATAGAATCTATTGAATCCTTAAATATCCTAAATTCAAAATCTGGAGAAAAGTCCTGGAATCTACACTTAAAGTCTAATTGATGATTAGTCTGGAAACCAGTCATATTTTTTTCTTAAAAATCTCAGTTATTCCCATACATACAATTATTTGATTCTATTATCATCTATTCTCTGGTTAAGAAACACACATACACACACTTTGCTGTTCCTAGTGAAAGCTGTCTATTCCTAGGAAATAGAGAATGGTTCAAAGCACTATTACAACTCAGTTTGACTGCTTTCAAATCCTGAGCCTAACTAATTACTAGCTAGCTAACTTTGGGCATGTTACTTAACTTCTATGTCCCACCATTTCTTCATCTGTAAGTCAGAGATTTAAACTCACATATTATACACAGGCACTGATATTCAACTCTGTACCCCACAAACGTGTATAATCAATTATGTTTCGATAAAAAGAAAAAAAGAGAGAGAGAAAGAAAAAAAACCAAAGGGGAAAAAAAATCATACTTCCCTGTGGGGCTGTTACGAGGATTAAATAATCAAACATGTGCAAAATGTCTAGAACAGGACCCAGACAATAACAAAGGCTCAATAAACATTAGCATATTTCATTATTTATTTTTTAATACAGGAGGGAAAGGAGACTCAAGTGACCTGGAGTAGTCAAACATTTCAAAGAGCACCTGGTGTATGAATGTGCTTTGAAGGACGGCTAGGACTTTAGGGATGGTAAGAAGAAACAAGTAGTGTGCAAAAATAATAAAGAGACCACAACCTTTGAGGGTCAAATTTGGCATTTGGAACCATAAACCAAATTGTATTAAATGGGCCCATTTATATGCAGCCTGAATACCAGGTGGAGTAGTTAAGCAATAATTCAACAGATAATGAAAAATGCTTACACTTCTCAAATAAGTCAGTAATGTATTAAATGTAGGATTCTTGCCTGGGCAAGGTGCCAGCCTGAGGATGAGAAACCAGCCTATGGAGGATAAGCCATTCATAAATTTTGGAAACACCCTTGTCTGCTAAAGTATCAAAGTATCAGTCTGAGAACTGAATATCAGATAACTAGGATCTTCCAGAACGGACAGAGGGACACATAAACAAATAAAAATGCCCAGTATAGGGCCGAGCCCGTGGTGCACTTGGTAGAGTGCGGCAACGCTCCCGCCGCGGGTTCGGATCCTATATAAGAATGACTGGTGCACTCACTGGCTGAGTCCCAGTCACGAAAAAATGACAAAAAAAAAAAAAAAAAAAAAATGCCTAGTATAAGAAGATCAAAAAAACCATTTGTAGCATATCTGGAAATTAGTAGCATAGAGATACTTCAAGAGAATGGCCAAAATCATAAAAATTACATGTGTAACACTGCTTGTGTTTATAAGGATATTTCAAAAAGTTCATGGAAAAACAGAATTAAAAGATAATATGAATCTTTCCATGAACTTTTTGGAGAACCCTTATATACACAGACTTCTTTCTCCAAAATATCTCTAAGGGGTCCTAGTTAAGAAATACAACATTTATTTTCTAAAGGACACTTGTCCTCCAATGCCATTTCTCAAGAAAAATACTTTCAGAACATATCCACAATCTGCTCTTGCTCGCATAATACGATTTTACTAAATATCTTAATTTTAACACCTCTAAAAGCTAATATCTCAGAAATCATTTGAAAAATGCTGGGCCATTAGATCTCCAAAGGAACAGAATCACAACACTTAAATCTTTGATCCAATCAATGGTAAATGTGTTCAATTGTTAATGTCATTAAAATAACTTCTTCCTCTTTTGGTAAATCAAAATTTACCCAGGACAGTTATCATAGTACAGTGGCCATTGTTACATCAATTTTTGGACCTTGAGGAAAAACGTTTAACAATTCACATAATTCCAATAATGAATGTTGCAAATTCTTATTTAATTCAAAACTATTCTCATCACATTTAAAAATTTACAGCAACACACTAAAGGGAAATTCCTCCTTCCCTCATCTTTACCAAATAAAATACAAACAACCCTGACATCCTTACTCTTTTTGTTACCATGGTTACCAACACATACACTCTACTGCTTACATCTGGCTAAAATAAAGTAATATAAGGGTACTTCCAAAAGTTCATGTAAAGATTCGTATTATCTTTCAATTCTATTTTTCCATGAACTTTTGAAAATACCCTTATTTACTGCACCACACACTAGTGTGCCTTCACAATGCCTGACTCACTATGCTATTCAACACGCTGTAAACCTGTGACTTCCATTAAGCTCCACCGGCTAATAAATGTTGATAATAAAAACACAGTGACGCTCATAACAGTGAATTGTACCATGCCCCTGGACCATACCAAATACCTCATAATAGTCAGTCTCCTTGTCACATTACATAAAGGGAGCTAGAGAAGACTGGGATTCAAAACCACACAATATATCAAGCTACTGGAAAAATTTCAAAGGTAAAACCTTGAATCTATCAAATATGATCCGCTTAATTTTTCAAAAAGCCTATGATGGGGCACTAGGCCAAAAACGATTCCACAAAAAAGCAAAAAAAAAAAAAAAAAACCTTTCACCATGTAATTGGGAGTAATATATAACACAGAGAGGAAATCTGTTTAGTAATAGAAAACAAATTAGAGATAACTATTAATAAAACTTCTGGATGAAAGAATTCAAAAAACAGCATCCCTAGGAAATTAATGGTACCATTTAAAGAAGGGCAGCACATTATTATTTCATACATTCTTGCTAAATGGAAAACAATGAACCAGAATACTTATGACTAACCCCTTTAAAAAGGAGACAGGTGGAAATTGCCCCAGCGATTGGAAAAGATCAAAGTCTATAGAAATTCATGCCAGCACAGGTATGGAGAAACAGGCATTCTCATATAAAAGGTAGGAGTGTCTCTACAGAAATATATTTGGCCATATCAGTCAAAATTACAAATGCCTGCCACCCTTTGTCTCAGCAATGACATTCTCAGCAATGACATTTCCAGGAATTTATCTGACAAATATACTTGTTTGCGTGTGTTTGTGGGTGGGTGGGGTGTGTGTGTGTGTGTGTGTGCGTGTGTGTGTGTGCGCATGCAAAAATTACCCCAAAGTGTCAGTAAAAGCAAAAGACAAGAAAGAACCTAACTGTCCACCAACAAGTCTGGTTAAATAACTTATGACAAATCCAAACACAATGTAGCTGTAAAAATGAATGAAGATATATTTACTGATGTTAGGTTAAGTGAAAGAAACAAAATGCAAAAAAAAAATACTTTTTAAGGATACTGTTTGTGTTGAAAATGAGGGTGAGGAGTATTCATACATATCTATTTATATGGATTGTCTCTGGAAACACAAGAAACTGCTAACACTGGTGCTTCGAGGCAGAGGAAATGAATGTCAGGGCAACAGCAGACTCTTACCTCTATACACTATTTATTGTACCTTTTGAATTTTGAACCATATGAATGTCTTACCTAAAGAAAAATATAAATGAAAAAAACTTTAAAAGGGGGGAAGGGGTAAAGTATTAAGCAAGACCATTTCTTCAGTGACTCAGTAAATATTTGTTTCTATTGGTGCCTATATGTTTCTATATTTAAGGGGTGGGAGGGTTGTTTTTATTTTTTTCCTTCCTTTTTTCTGTTTTGTATTCTTTGTTTGTTTGTTTTTAATTTTTCCATGGTAGCCTTTTAAAAGTTGCCTATTTCTTTTCTTCTCCCATCTAACTTTTTCTTTCTCATTCCCTCCTATTAACTTTCCCAGTTCATTTTACTCTCCTCCATTTAGGCCCATCAGTGACATTTGCTGCAAATGTTTAGCCCTGCTGGGTGTACTAAATGCCAAAGAGGTTGATGAACTTTGTTCCAGTGATTGTCAACAAAATGGGTGACACCATCAACTATAAAAGAAATCTGAGTATTTACAGAAGGTTAGTTGACTTCACTTACGCAAAGGAAAAGGAAAAAAAAAAAAGAAAGAAAGAAGGTCAGGGAAGAAGGGGAAAATTAATATAAGATTTGAAAAATTCAGTTTTAACATTATTAAAATTCTTCCAAACTTAACTTGAAATACTCATCCAATATTGTTTGCATTGTCCATTCATAATAGTTTATTGTCTAAAAAAATTCTTAATAAAAACAAAGTATTTGTGCTTAGAAAAGTGATTTTCCCTCTTTGTTAATTAAAAAAAAAAAACAAACTTGCCTTCTGAACAAAGCTATACAGTGGCTCTGCACCTAGAATACCTAAAGAACTAGCAGACACCAATGTCATCGTTCTTTAGTTACCTAAACTAATGTCTTCTGTTTTCATTGTCATTATGTCATTTATTTGCAAATGCATAAATATATTGATATTTCACATGCTAATGTCTCATTTTAAGTTTTATATTACACACTCCATACTTTTACATCTCAGAAACTGAAATAAAGGCCTACTCTCATCTGCCAAAACTGAAACATAATTATCCCTTGTAAGACACCAAAGTAACAATTGCTTCTACATTAACTAAACCTTACCAGATTTATCCTTCACGCTGTTGTAACTGGGGAAAAAGGACATGACTAGTCCTGTGGCACATGGAAATCTGGGCAAGAACTACTTCAACCAGGATGTCACAGACAAATACAACTGGCTAACTGTATATTCACATACAGTGTGACCAGCAACCATCACAAAACAAGCTCTTTGCCTCAAAGTTCTCAAAAATAACTGAAAGTAAGTCCATAGGCTTCAATATTCTCAGTTTGAGTAACTGAATAGGTTGTATAAAAATCTTCCTTATTTAGATCTAAAGTGTTATCCTTAACTTTACCCAAACCCTACAGTATTGTTCTGTCCATCAAATACAAAACTCCTGCCTACCAGTAAAATTTCTCTTAACAAATAACTTTCTAAAATGCCCAATATTTATAAAATCAAATAAGCAAGTCCTTTTTATCTAAAACTAATTTGCAATAAAACATATTGATAAGATTTTCATTTCTTTACAAATAACAGACCAGAAAAATATCTTCAGAATTATCTTGAGACTCTTGACACTTGTGACCAGAAAAGATAGAAAACTACTACATGGGAAAAGACAGGTCTCTGAGCCCCACACAAAAAGTATTTAATATTTTAAAAGCAGAGAGTGAACATACATGTGAAATATACATTATGTAGTTACACAAACTGAATTAACTTTCTAACTTGGCATAATGACAGGGTAGTTGGGAGGGAATATAAAAGAAAATACTCAACAGCTTAAAATTAACAATGGGCCCATTTATTCAAGGTAGGATAGTTCTCCCATTTCAGCTTGAGAGGACTGAAAGTCTTTCTGTCCTCCTCAAGGAAGGAAACTCTGCAGCTGGCATGTCTGGAGAATCACTCAACTATATCCACAGTTTTACTTAGAGTCAAGCAATGGAAACAAAAGTCTTCATCTTCACTTATGCACTGAAAACCAAGAGAGAAAAGTGTTGTCTTTGAGGTGTTCAAATTTCATCCTTTGAGAATGAATTCAATTACTTTCTCCTGAAGGAAGCCAACTCCCACAAATACAGAAGATCTATGCCCACTAAAACTGAGAAGCATTTATCTGCATCTTTGTCACTTCAAATATTGTCTTGTGACGGGTCTTACAACAGTGTCCAGTACTGTAGTACTGTGCTTATTTCTTTTCCACCCAACTTTTGTACTCCCCAATACTTTGTATCTTCTTCAGTGGCTTCTAGGAAGTATTCCTGTAACTGCTGAATGAATTCACAGCAAAGTGTTTCATAATTCTGTCGCTCTCTGTTCTGTGTTATACTTCCCAACAGGGCTCCATACTCCAGGAAATGGTAAATTTCTTCTGCTTTTCAAATTCAACTAAAATTTTGTCTGCACTTGTAATAATTTATCCTCCCTTAACTCTTGAGAATCAAAGTCATTATTATTAGAGTATATTAAAAAGTCTAATCTCATTCTTATCTGCTAAAGAAACATCTAAAATGTTTTTATGGAAAATTGGGAAGATCATCTTCAGGAAATCCAAATACTGACAGTGAAGAAAAAAGCTCTAACACTAAACATCAGAAAACAACACACAACAGAGTATTTCAACTTTAGGATGTTTTACTTAAAAGACATTATTCACAAAAATATAACCTTTCTTGTAATTTCATCGTGAGGAACATCAACTTGCCAAAATATAGCCTTGAATTGTGCGAAAAGTCTCCTACTTATAAAATATACTGGCAAAGACCAACAAACCCACACTGCTACAATGAAACTCATCCCCATATTCCATGGCTTCAGGGCAATTCAATAAATACAGGGTCATAAAAAGAACAGTCTACAAGCTCCTATTGCCAGTACTCCATTGTAAGGACAGGAAATTGAAGACAATGACATGTGATCATGCAGTCACTGCATTCTGAGGTTCTTAAAAAGTTAGCAATGGCATTGCCACTCATCTGAGAAATCCACCCATAAAATAGTATACAAAATTTATACAGTATAGATAATGAGCTAATCTGAGTGAAATATTAAAATATTATAGCTTGTATGCTTTGAGATCCAAGTCATATTTGGCATATTCATATGCTGATACAATAAAATCTCAAGAAAATAGAATGTTCAAGTCTTTGCCAGTGGCTTATTTACCTCAAAACACAATGTGATACGCCAGAGTTTCAATTTTATAAAGGAATGTAAATGGTCCTTTGGAATCCAATATAGTAATACCTGGCCAGAGGAAAAATCATATACTTTTGAAAGATAAATATAAAGATGTAGGTTCCCAGCTAAGCACAAACTTGGGATTTTTTTCTTTCTTTTTCAATTTCAGCAAACTCTAAGTAAAAAAAATATAACTGCTGTGTTCCCTACAACTATGGGGAAGATTTAATATTTCAAGTCCCTAAATTTTCTTTTTGATTTTATAATATTATCATAAAAGATAACAATTGAGAGAATGCTGTATGCCAGACCTTGCTAAGAATTTCATATACATGTTAAAATAAGAGATCAATAAATTACATGTTTTAAGACATGCTTTCAGGTTTTAGTTGTTTCTCAATACTATTAATTACAGAACCTGATGATCACTGAAAAATATCCCAATAATTTTACATAATTAAGACAGAATAAGTATAACTAAAGAAGTAATTAAGATGAGAGTAAGTTAAAATTTTATAACATTAATAATATTACCACAATATAAATTAGTTATGAGGCACAAATCTTTACTAGGCAACATTACTAGGCATGTTTAAACTAAACCACACAAGGGGTTGAAAATAACTACAATGAAAGGCCAACAGCCTAGCAGCCCAGTTGAGCCAACATTCCCTTCTCTCCTCCCCCTCCCCTTCCAATCCTCTCCAGTTCAGAATGAATTGCATGCCCCACTGCACAAGGCCCAAAAAGGTCACAGTAGATGGCAGAGACTTTTGTAAGAGAACAGAAATAACTCAGCAGCTTTGTTACCATAGTCTCTTTTAATCAGTAAGTTCAAAATCCTTTAATTAGCACTCTGTCTACACAAGGAAAGCATTTCTTCTGTGCCAGGGGAGGGCACATATGTATGTACACAGTGTTCTGTTGTATCAGCATCACAACATGAAGCTAGCTCCTCAAATTTTCTGCCAGGGAACTGAAGCACATAAAACTTTTTTAAAGGCATGTTACCACAAAATTTACATATTGCATTTGCATTTCTATTACTAAACAACAAAGTGATGAGTAAGTTTGTCTCACTTGTCAATTTGTTTCTGGACTTTTTTTCAGCAAAAACAGAAGTATTTTAAACTAAACAGTAATTTTCCTTAACCGATTAAAATAAAGTAAGATATTAAACCTTAATGTAAAATAATGTTAACATAACATAAAAACCGACAATACTCAAATATTGGTCCTGTCCTCATAACAGATCTTCAGTAGAAGAAAAAAAACACCACCTCATTTAAGTAGGAATAACTCACAAGACACATTTTCACATGGATACTTTACATTTAAAATTTCATCCAACCACAAAAGGTCTTAAAACTCGCGGGCTGGATCACATATATACATTTCCTGGCAAAATATAATTAACTGGAATCAAGAGAGAAATTAATGATAAAGATAACTATTTTAAAATCAACAGCCAACAAATAAAGAAAACTCCATTAGTAAGACGGGATTTGCAGTATTTTAATAGGGATATGCAGGTGTTACAAACTTATTTTTAATCTTTTAAAGTCAAATCGCATACATATACATATATATTAAGATGCAGAGTGTGTGTATATATATTTATACATATATGCATATACATCTATAATTAAACAAAACAATAACATTCTAAATATCTGATTAGAGAAACAACTTAACTAAATTTAAGATAAAGTGAATTATTAGGGAGGTAGCACAGTATAATTGCTTGAGAGCCAGCTCTTTCACACCAGCCATCTGAGCTCACAGCACAGTTCTGTACAATGGGAATAATACCACTAATTCTTAGGCTGGTATGAGAATTAAATGAGATGATGCATTTACAGACTTGGCAAAAATTCAAATCAAAAAGTTTGTTGGGTAAGACTGTGACTGGGGAGGGTGGAGGGAGGGAACTGGTAAAAACTATAAAAATGACATATATATATATTGATATGTACATATATATATAATATTCCCTGCAGCACTGTTTGTAATAGCAATATTGGATACAACATAAACGCCCTTCAGCAGAGGACTGGTTAAATAAATGTTACTTCCCTACAAGAAAATACTATACAATTGTTCAAAAAAAAAATTTATATATTAATAGAGAAAGTTCTCCACGGTAACTTGTTAAAAAAAAAAAAAAAAAGGCAAGGTACGGAATAGTGCATATAACTTGCTACCATCTCAGTAAAAGAGGAGTAGAAATTCATATTTATTTGAATATATAAAAACAAACCCTCCAGAAAGTTATACAAGTTAAAAAAAAAAAGTTACACAAGTAATTTATAGTAATAATTACTTACTGGTTACAGAGTGAAACAGTGCCTGACACACAGTCAAGCCTCAATAAATGGAAGCTGCAATTAGTCCCCTCATCAGTATCATCATCATCGTGTATATCTTTTAAATACGGACAAAGAATACATTCAAACTAAATTTACAATAAAGTAAAAGGCCAAATCTCAATTATTCATAGTTGGAGTTCAAAGCCCTTCATTTCCTCTTCAAAGTTAAGTAGCTTATGGCCATTTTACTGTGGCTATCACCTCCACCAGAAAGTGAGCTGAGGAAATAATACCAAAAATAGTCATTTTATCCAATTTTGATCAAGCTTTTAATAATAGCTTTGGAGCTGAAAGGGACCGTTAAAATCCTATTGTGCAACCTTCTACAATTACATGTGAAGAAACTAATGCCCAGAGAATTCCCCAAATGAGGGGTAGTTAAAAATTTACAGCCTGTCCCCTAGTTAAATGCTTTTCCATTTTCTTATTGATAATAGGGGGGAAAACTGAAAATAAGCTAAGTTGAAATTCATTATCCTTGCTAAATCCCTTCCCCCGTCCTTATTATAGATAACTAAAAGTGCTGAGATCAAATACCACAAGCAATTGTAATAAGTACAGCCCAACAGAGAATTCAACAACTCATCCCTGAGGTTTCCAGGACCAGGCATTGAATCTGCAATAAAATCTGTAAAGTATGCTTACACTAGAGATTGTCAGAGGCATGTTGAAATCCTTGCCACCTTGCAGCCGGAAACCCCAAGGAGCTGGGCCAACCAAGGACACACTGTAGTTGCTCATGGTTCTAATTGTCCAAAGTCCAATGCCAGAAAATGAAAGAAACTGCGAAAGAAAATTAAATGGTTAACAAAACTGTTTCTTTGAAATCCTATTACATATTTAAATGTATTTTATATAATGCCAACTAAATTATGTTCAGTATTCTGTTTCTTCAGGGTGAGGGGATACAGAAGATAAGTCTATATTAAGTGATTCATTAATTCCGGTCTAAGAAAAGAAATCTATGAGCTAATATACAATTTTTACACTGATGCCAATTTTCACAGTTTAAAAATTCCATATCAGAATATACTTCTAGACACGTGATCAGTTTTACAGCTTACTATTACAATCCAATTTTGTGGCTTCTTGCATATAAACTTTAACTCAAAGTACTTTACAACACTTCATTAACATTTATGAGAAAGAACAAGATTTTATTTCAGGTTTAATTCAAAATGATTTTCCTCTTTCCTCTACTTCATGCATTCTTTTGTCTACTGTTGGCAAGAATCTTTCAATTTCACTTAAATTCTGTTACTCTAACATATGAAAGGGAATGCAGATCAGTAGACTCCCATTCATGCTTTCCAAATACTAAATTCTTTAAAAGTTGTTTTTTAACGTACAAAAACTATTCTCTCCAATTATGAACTACAACTCATAATTCCTCTTATAGGGACATGATATTTTCCACACTTAAGGTAATATCTACTTTTCCTTCAGACAGGCAATAGTCTAGTGCAGTGACATTTTAATCAGAATCTGCTTTTTGTTTTATACACACACCTCATCAGGCAAAGTAGAGTAGGCATTTACCACCAAGTAAATGACTACGACTAAACGTGGTAAAAATGCAGGATTAACCTTAATGCACGAAATTGAATTGCAGCTTAAGAAAAGAACCAGTGCTCCAGTGATTTCTTTTTTTCTGTGTTTTGCTGTAAGTGCACTCACAATGACTCCCATAGTAGAACTTTTATATAATAATAATAACAATAATAAAAAGTCTGACTCCGAGTTTCCTATTGGTTGTTATAGTGGTGGGAGAGATTGGGAAGAATGGAGTTTTTTTGTTTTTTAATTTAATATAAAAAACGTAATATCTCCTTCTTTAAAAATATTAAAAATATAACAGATGAATAATTTTATAATTTTAAAAACATTCTCTTTTTAAAAAGCTGTTTAAGACATACTTCCTTAGAAAATATAAGCTATCCAACCAAATCACCACCTTATATTACATGTCTTAAAATATTCTTCCATTTTTTTCAACCATTCAAAATTTCTATTCCAGAGCTGGCCAGTTAGCTCAGTTGGTTAGAGTATGATGCTGATAACACCAAGGTCCAGGGTTTATTCCCTGTATCCGCCAGCCACAAGAAAAAAAAAAAAATTCTATCTCATCACACCAAATTCATAGTAGCAGATGTAGATATTCGAATCACTAGATATATTTAAAGCAAACAGATTCCTTCCTCTCATAAAGAGAAAATGAGGCAAAATTTTCAAATAAACCTGGTTCTTAAACCTGGAAAATCTGCACTGCTCTACCTAGGAACTGAACTACTAGGCAATAACAGATTACTTCAGTAATCTGAAGAATAGGCACAGGGCACAGAAAAAAACCCAAAGGCCAGGCCATAAGTCAAACTATTACATATAGGGGAAAAACGAATAATGGAGAGATAATAGAGAGCCACACATAATGTGATTGCTTTCCCACCATAAAAAGAGAAGATTTTCATAAAACTAGTAGAGAAAGACTATCTTGATATTGGCACACAATACAAATCAAAAGCGTTTACAGCAAATGATATTTCGCAGGCAACCTGCCCTCCGTTTTTAATCTTTAACTTGTGTCAGGAGAAGAATGTGAAAGTAAAGATCAACTCCCTTTGGCCCCATTCTTCCCTACAAGAAAATATATTTAATTTATTTATCAACCCATGTACATGTAACTTCCCTTTACTCGGGGACTCCCTCCTTGACTTCTCCCATTTGTTAGTAAAGTTGCTAGCACTGGCAAGGTCACAGTCACACTACAAAACCAGTGTCATTTCATTTCTAGTCAATGTCCTTTTTATTTCTAGATTCTCCTTCTGCTAGCTTCACTTGGAACTCATTTGCCTTAAAACATTCTGATCCCTAAGCAATGGCAATATTTTTATTGGCCCTTTCCAGGTCTCCTCCATCTGGTTATTAGTGGTGAAACCCTTCCTAAAATACCAACCGGGCAGGAAATAGCAGCCTATTCTGCTTTCAAACACATAGAAAATATTGGAATAGCTGTAGAGTTCTGGCTATTCTTTTAGGGAAAGTCTAAACAATGTCTTTGCTCTAGTATTAGGGAAGGAAGCTTGGTATTTCCACATTTGAATCCAGCTTCTGTGGTAGGTGGGAGGGGGCAAAGGAGAACTCATGAAATGTAGAGAGAGAAAAGAAGGACCTGAAATTAAAGAGAAATATCTTGATGTTGTCTTTTCCCCCTGGTTGAAAGGTGATGGAGGTAGAACTGAAGAACTAAAGCCATAAGCATAGGATGAAAGCAGCCAACGAGACAGTTTTCTAACAGAGGTTCACGCCTAGTCCTGTTTGCCAAATAAGGATCCCAAGCCGGCTGTTTCCGTGGCAGGCAGCTTCAGACGTCCTCACCGGCAGGAAGGCGGACTTGGGATAGGATCTGACGATCACACCCTAGATCTGCCCTGCCCAGCGCAGCCACGAATTTTCCTTCCAAGCTCTGCCCTGTCCATACGCCCTTCCTTTTTCCATTTATTGTCAAACGCATCGAAAGCCCAGTCTTACAAAAGTCCCAACAAGTACAGAAGTATTAGATTTTTTTTTTTAAACGAGCTTTATTTATGCACGCACGGAAGTTTTTCCCAAACATGACTGTAAATATCGGGGGGAGATAAATGCTTCTCACTACCCTGAGAGCAAACAAAAAAAAAAAATTACACGCCTTTCCCGTTTGGTCCCGCTTCCTCCCCACACCCGCAACAGGCTCGCGCGGGACATGGGTGTACCCGGACGCCAAGCTGGGTGCCCAGGGACGCCGACAGCCGGCCGGGCGTGCCGGTGCGGCGGTACCCGGGAGCCCCTCCGCGCTCGCTCTCGTCACCCCAGGTCTCACGCTCTCGCGCCCGTCTCCGGTGCGCTTGTCCTGGCCGGCCCGGACTGCGGGGACTTCCAGTGCTCACCCTCTGGCCTCACGCCTACTCCCGCGCTGCCTTTGCCCGGCGCCCCTCTCCCCAAGCCGCTTTCCCACCTCCGCCGCTCAGCGCCGGGAAAGCACCTGAGGAGCCACCCACGCGCGAGGTGCGCCCCCTCCTCCTTCCCAGCAGGGCTTCCCTCCTCGCGCTCATCTTCTTTCTCCCCTTCCTGCCGGAAGGTCGGAGACGCGCCTACACGGCCGGCGGCCACTCACCTCGGGTCTCGCGCGGCGCTGCCTCCGCCTCAGACGAGCGCTGACAAGTGACCCTCAGTGCGTGCGCCGTCTCCACCGCCCGCGGGAACTTCCGCCTCCGAGCTCTCCTCAGCCCCGCCCCCAGGGCGGGCCACGCCCCTCTGTGCCCAGCCACGCCCTCGGGCCGGGCAGGGCCGCGCCGCGCTTGGACGGGGAAGGCTGCCGGGGAGCCGGGGGACCCGGCTTGCTGCGGCGGACTGAAACCGCAACAGAAAAACAATGAGCTACCGAGTTTCGGTGGGAGTATTTCTAGAGGATTTCGAGCAGTACCTGGCCAAGGTCTGACCTTTTGCGTGTCTGTTTTGTATCGGCGCATTCCTCTCTCCAGAAACCTTGAATTGGCAAACAGTTGCACTGGCTAAAAATAGAAGGGAGCTTTGTATAAATCCTTATCTATGTAAGTTCAGAGGCTACTGCCTGTTTTTTTGAGAGAGCTATATATGCTTTGAGAGTGCTGACCTTGAAGATTGCTTGACAGGAAGGTGAGACTCAGTAACTCTAATATGTAAGAATTAAATCTATTGTCACACCAGAAGACAGGGATAGAGAGCAGCGGTCAAAAATGATTCAGCTACTATATCCTCATCTTATTTTTGTAAGTCCAAATCAGTAGCCCACTTTCCTGCTTCTATAAGGTTGCTTGATTTAGCTAAGGAATTTATTCATAAGCAAATGTGAATAATGTTCATAGAATATACCAAAGTAACTTGTTGTCTCTTTTACTATGAACTGACTTTAAAAATGTGAAAGGAACAATTCTTAACCAAGGGGCATATAAAGCAAAGATGAACTTCATGAGGTCCATGAAACCCCTAGAACTGCATGCAAAATTCTAGAGAAGGTCTAAAGCTTCTCTGTTCAAAACGGTAGACACTAGCCACAAGTGGCTATAGAACAGTTGAAATGTGACTACTTTGCCTGAGGCCCTGAATTTTTTTTGATTTATAAAACTGTTAAAATTGCATTTTCCTAGGTCCCATCTAGACCCAGAATCCTTACAGGTGGGCCCTCTGAAACTGCCTTTTAAAAAGGCAGTTTAATTGCAGGTAGTTATTAAACTGTAATGCTTAAAAACTACTTCCCTAGAAATAACCCTATATCCCCAATTTACTATGCACTGTGCTTAGGTAAGAACCATGCATCCCATATAGCAGCAACTTATCTCAGTATCCTCATCTTAACGGAAATAATTACAAATAACCTTGTGAGATTATCATGAGGACTAGAGATAATATATTTGTAAAGCACTACAAAGCACACAAGCGGGTATTAAATAAATGGTAGCCATGTGAAACTTTCCTGACCAATTGATTAGATTTATTTATGTATTTTAAAAGACAAGTAGAGAACCTTAGCATTCATTATGCGTGTACTGTTTTCTTGGTGCTTTATGTACATTATCTGATTTAATTCTTACGACCATATAATGTAGGTATTTTTTCAGAGGAAGAATGAGAAACATGGAGTTTAAGAAATTTAACCAAGGACATGCAATGAATTAGTGCCAGAAGTAGAACAAAGGGTCTGTATGCAAAAGCCATGTTCTTTTCATCACAACACACTGCCTATTGGTAAATTCAGTAAGCCATCCAGCTTAAAGACCAGAGATAGAGGATGGAAAGCTATAGAAAATAACACTGTGGAAGGCCATAGAGGTGCAATCTGCAGCAAATTATGGAAATAAAATAAACGCTGAGGTATCTGTATATGAAGGAGGGTGAAACTCCTGAAACACTTCTGGTAGGGCATGTGCCTTAACTTGTTTTATAATGAATTGCCACTGACCCATTCTGACTCTCCTTCTCTGTCTCCCTCCTGACTAACATTATGAAATGATTGGCCATGGTTTGAAGGACAGTCTGTGACCACAGACTAGCAAAAAGATAGCTGATCCATTGGGAAGACAAACCAGTGTTCTTGGGCTCCTTAACTCTGCAGAACTAAGCAATGAGGCACTGGCCACAAAGGAAACCATATTAAAGCTTCGCTTTATCATAACCAGAGCAAGAAAAGCTTGAGTAGAAAAGAAAAAAAAAAACTGATTTAGCAGGAAGAGTTTTTAAGAATATTCCATCTAAACATAGTGTTTACCTAAGTGTATAAATATTTGCCCTAACATTTTATTATCCAATGTATGACTCAGCCTCTTGCAGTACTTCAAAAATAACAGAAACTTTTAATTACAAGAGGGCATTGCTATGATGAGTTTTTACAGTTGCACCCGATAAACTATAAAAGTGCACCTTTAAAAAGTTCCTACATTACTCTAAGTGAATTTATCTTTTAAGTCCTAATCCTAAAAGGTAAATAACCACTTATGGTAAGAGTGTTTAATGTTTAAAATCTACAATGGAGAGGAAGCAATTATCTATTCTAATACCTAAAGAAATATTTGGTAATCTAGGGAGAAAGCATTAGAAGCATGATGCCATTCTAAAGTTTACTAAAGAATCCTGGGAGAAGAGCAGAACTAAAGCAGGCGCAGAGAGTGGAAAGGCATAAATGAATGAGAAAGACTCTAGGAGCACATCCATGAAACCTAGATAACTGGTAAATGTGTGATTGAGGAAGGCAAAGTTTAAACTAGCTTTAGGGATTCCAGTCTCAGTTGTGCAGGTAGTATTAATGACTGAAATTGAAGGAAGAGGAGCAAGTTTTGAAAGGACTATGCATTTCACTGACAGCTTTTAAAAAGAAAAAAAAAAAAGTCACTGGTAAGTGAGGTGTATGAATAAGAAGGGTAGATAGTAAGGACACTGAAAAAAGTACTAGGGAGCTCCAAGTTTGGGATTTCAAAAGGAGAGGAATATTCCTCATAAGATCAAGGTTTAGCCAGTCTGATGTCTGACTCAGATAAAGTCAATTCACTGAGGAATCTGATGGGTGTTTGTGATAGTAGAAAATATGTGCTAATGATTTTGGAGATGAGATTGGCCACACAAAAGATGTGGGTCAATAATTGAAAAAGCTTGGTTTATGAAAATATTATTTGAAGAAGGTCAAGAAAGTAAGAAATGGGCCTGGAGCAGAACTTCCCAATTACTTGGTGTGCCAAAAAATTAGTGTTTTTTTCTCAATGTGAGAAGGGGGCAGATTTGAATTAGAAGCTTCATCCATTTTCCCAGTTTCCAAGTTTGCTTTGATGTTAAAAGAGTTGAGAAGCACTGGACTAGAAAACCAAAAAGAGATCAATAAAAAGATGGTCACCTTTTCATGTACTCATCTTAATGTCTTGCACATTTCTACTAATGAGTCAAGAAAAGTGTGAAATGCTCACTTAGAAAGATCTTATAAAAGGCAGTAGGACATTTTTGGAGAAAACACCCTGCCCACACCACTATACAGAGTCCCTTATGAACTTCTTTTCAATTAAACACTTGATTATACCATCTGTTTCCTCTTGGGACCCTGACTGACACATATGTATGGGTGATTCTTTTTACTCTCAACACCTTGGCACAGATCACTAAAATGCTATACACTCTTTAATGAGCATCTGACGTGCCCCAAACTCTGTTGATATAAGTGATGCTAAAAGCGAATTCATTTTCTGGAAAAAATACTGGAATTTTTACCTTTTGGATTTTTTAAATTGATGACTTTTAAATTAGGCATGTTAGGATTTTTAGAAGTATTTCTGTTAGAATAAAGTGGTGTTGTATAAACCAGCATCACTTACAATCTGCAAGTAAATGTCTTTTTTTTTTACACTTACCAATAAAAGAGTTAGTAACAATTGTGATTAATCTGAATCACAAATGAAACACTTCTTGTTCTAGATCTATGTGTATATAGTAAAGTATATGTAAATGAGTGCAGGTTGAACATCCCTAATTCAAAAACCCAAAATCCAAAATACTCCAAAATTATAAACTTTTTGAGCGCCAACAAAGGAAATACTCATTGGAGCATTTTGGATCTGGATTTTGGGATTAAGGATCTTCAATTAGTACGTGGTCTGCAAGTATTTCAAAAATCGAAAAAAGTCCAAAATCTGAAACACTTTTAGTCCCAAGCATTTTACATAAAGGTACTCAACCTGTTGCTATCTTTGAGAGATGGAATTATGAGGCCATTAATTTTTTACTTTATAATCTTCTATATTTTATATACTTTAGAGAATATATAATGAGAATAAAACAACACGGATTTTTAAATGACATAAGTTGACTAAAGTTATCATAATAATGTAAGCTTATATTAGCCCAAAATTAATTTTAATTAATTGGTTGTTAAATCTCAATTTCTTTAAGTATGGTTTTTGTTTCAAACCATTGATGTAATCTCTACAGATCCATTAGATAGTCTTTCACATGTGTGGGCATGGAATTTCTCATGCTTTTCCATGTATCTCTCCATCAGTGGTGGAGCTATGAGGACATAATTATTAACAAGGCTAATGTACAAATAAGGTCTTAAACAAGTGGGATTTTGGATTAGAAAGATCCTTGGGGAAATCTAATCTTAACATGCTTTGTTTACAATAAAATCTCTCCACCCAAAACATAGTACCTCTACTAAGTGTTTTTAAAATCCATTTACGTATTCTGGGAAAAGCAAGGAAGCTGATATTTTGCTTGGAAAGTACCCACATTTGTAGTCACAGTGGCATGCAATAAGGTATGTCATTCCTAGCCAAAATGGAAGGGATATAGTACTAAGAGTGATTTTTGAATTAGGGATGTTCAAACTATACTTCATTAGCATATACTTTACTATATATAATACAGATAAGAATTTTCCTATATATATATATAGATAAAATTGTTTTTAAGATAAGGAATAATATGAAGGAATAAATACGGATCAATAACATGTACCCAAACTGACTTAATTCCACCTGTAATATCTAATTTCCAAATCATATCAAATTCTGCCAGTCTGTGTAATATGGGCATACCTCTTGGCATTTAATTTCATAAAATTAGTTCTGAGAAATTCTTCACAGCCACTTCTCAGCTGTGAAAAGGTTAAATGGTTTATAAAGTAAGCAAGACACTTTTAAAAAATCTATGAGATATAAAACTGGAGTCTTCAAATATTTTATCATCTGGGGCCGGCCCGTGGCTCACTCGGGAGAGTGCAGCACTGGGAGTTCAGTGGCGCTTCCGCCGCGGGTTCGGATCCTGTATAAGGATGGCCGGTGCGCTCACTGGCTGAGCGCGGTGCGGACGACACCAAGCCAAGGGTTGCGATCCCCTTACCCGTCACATTAAAATTTAAAAAAAAAAAAAAAAAAAATTTATCATCTGATTATTTTACATGATGAAATATTTTCTGAACTATTCATTAGCCAAAGTCTGATGCCTGCTTCCTCTCAGAATCTAAAAACATTAACAAAATTACTGCAGTTTTGCTCTGTTTTAATTTAAAAATCTATTTTTAGTTAAATATTACTTTAAATCTTATACATTAAAGTTTACATTTTTAAATTCATGGAAACAGAAGTCTGGATATAAATGTTATCAATGGTTGCCTCTGGGTGGTGAAAGTTGGTATAATTTTATTCTACTTCTATTTGCTTTTTGTACTTTTCAGATTTTCTCTGAAAATATTTTACTTTTATGATAAACTGAAAATAAGGAGTAAAATCATTGGTACATATTAAACATATACATTGTTATATACCTGTACGTTGGCATATATAGGTAACAAATACTTTTGGAACAAATGGAAATTTTGAATAGTAACTGTTATTTATTAAACATTTAATGAGAGCTAGATACTCTTCTGAATCGTAAATATGTATTTCATCCTCACAGCAACCTTATCAGCTAGGCGGTAGTATTTTTGGATAAGAAAATGAAGGCACAGAGTTAAAGTAACTTGCTTCAGAGCTAGATAGTGTAGGCAGAGCCAGGTTTTAAACCTAGGCGATGTGACTATATGTACATGTACTTAACTAAAATATATAGCTGCTTTTACAGATTATATTATTGAAGTTTGTGTGTCTGGAATTTTCTTTTCATGTAAGTCTGATTCAGACCAATGTAGTTCTAATTCAGGATGATAAACTTCCTTGACAGTTTTTATGTTTTCACATAAATGACACAGAGGACTGGTTGAGTAAACTGCAATAAGGTAAAAAAAAAAAAAAAAATTGATAATACAAGTCATTTCAGGATTGAGAGAGAAATCTCTAAAACCTGATTGTAAGAAATATTTTTTCCAGAAATCTTAAGCTGAAACCGTTATTTCTGTTAAGCTTTATAGCCTTCCCAACAGAAAGGGGCCCCATGAGAGTAATAATTTATTTTTCAGTATGTGAAAAAGAGTGAAAAAATCAGACTAAAATCTCCATAGAATGTTTGGTTTTCCTCTGTAAATTTCTTCAAGGAAGGAAATATAGGACCATATGACTAGATGGTTGTTTCATCAGTACAAGTCAAACATCCAAATTAAATTTGAAAAATAAAATATTTACAAGTTTGCTCTAGGTAAAACCAAACTTTTCGATATTTTAATATATGTAATTTTGTCTTATTTTTAAATTTACCCAAGTACTTGATATAAACACACCTTAATCAATCTTAATAGAACAGTCTTAATCAAAGTTATATTAAATGTTAAATGATAATTTTGATAATTTTTAAACAAATACTCTGAACATACCAGTTAAAATAATACCAAAAAAAAGTACTATGAAAAATAGGCAAAATGAATACCACATTTTCCAAATTAACATCAGTTGAATATCTCCTATAATGAAATGTATTAGGCTGATAAATCTCTCTATGTAGGATTTAAGCTGTAGGGGAAAAAAAACCCTAAAAACATATATAGTTTTCTTTATCTCTATCTGGTCAGATTCCTTGACAAATTCTTGTAGTCTTGTCATATTTAATGTAGTTTTATATTATTTATAAATTACATTATTTATTAAATTTGTTACTTTGAAATTTATATTATTAAATGTATATTTAATGACAATTAGATCAGTGTGTTATCATTTCAGAACTTGGATTCTGTAACACTAAAGTGTTTCTGGCCCAAAGACAGGAACGTACATAAATTTTGAGCAAGAGATCCCGTTGGCATACAAGGAGAGCTTCTAGTTCTTTTATCAAGAGGGTAGAAACACCTAGGAAAATCAAAATCCTATCTATTTCACAGATATTTCATTATGATCAGTAAGGGCAAACAAGTATCAATCCCTCCTAGAAAAGAAATGAGTTGGTTCATTACAACTTGAGCCAAAGTATCAACTGTTACGCACACATCCAGATATAGCATCTTCTGGCAAAGAAACAGCACAGAGCAAGAGAGTTAGTGGACACCTGATAGCATTGCCCAAGTAACTTGAGCTAAGGTTTTGCTTGTTATGGAGACAAATACACTGAAAATCGAGGCAGAGAACAAATCACATTACCTCAATTTCAGAAAGTCTATGAAGATGGATTTTAAATCTATTGATATGTCTTTTTGTTTGTTCATTTTTATTTTGGTTTTACTTTTATTATAGAATTTTCAAATACATACAGAATAGAAAGACTAATAGAATGAACGCCCAGTGTGTCCATTACCCAGCCTCTATAATTACCATTAGTAATATAATTTAACATAAAGTTTTATATGTAGTTTTTAAAAAAGTGTTATATGTGACAAGATTTAACACACTATTGTTCAGGTTAAATAAAGGAATGTGGAGTTTTAGTTGATCTGTGTTGCAGTTAAAGAGTTGGTAAAAGAGAATGCTTGGCAGGTTTTTTTCAAATTAAACCCTCAGGGCAAATAAATCTTTGTGAGGTCTCCATCAATAAAACAAAGCATGTTCAGAAATTCAATTTTATTAGATCCACTACAGAATAGATAGACTCCCAGAGACTCATTCATGCTAATAATAAAGCTTGCTAGAAGCTGATGAAAAACCCAGGATCTTAATTTTGTAATGTACACTGACAGGATACTTGTGGAGCAATCTGGAATCTTTAGGTCATTGTGCTTTTAGGAATGTCTCATTGGAAAATAAAATTTAGGTTAGAAGTTTGCTTGATAAGTATTGAATAAGAGGACAAAGAGGTGCATGAAGTTAAGGAGAAGCCTCGTCCTGTTGGGTAACTGGATGGAGTGTCCCCTTGTAGGGCAAGTAAGTGATTCAGGATGTTCCTCACACACTTTCCCTGGGAGGGTTGGAAAGCACTCGCAAAGGCTTACTCTCAAACTCTTCCTTGTCAAAGTTTCTAACTAACTTCCATTTCTTTCTATTATGAAAACACTTCATTATGAAGGTATATGATTTCTAAGATTGTAGTTTACCTACGTTAGTAGTATTTTAAATTAGTGTCTTCCATTTTGAGGGACACTCCTAGGCCCCTTGATGAAGTTTAGGAAGCAACCTACTAAGCAAAGATTGACGCCTGTTGTGCTATCACCGCTCAGGTCATTTAGACTTGAATGCTGGCAAAACACAAGTACAGATTTTTCCTGTTTTTCCAGATTTTAGAAAAAGGACTCCAGCTTTTTTCTGAGATGGTTAAAGAAAGGCTAGTCTATAATGCAATGTCCGTGGGATGGCTTCCCAAATAATCAAAGTTCGTGCTTAGATTTTCAAGTTGAACACCAGAAAAATATTTTTTCCATCTTTTTGTGTTTGTTGACTCTATTAACATTTGTTTCTCCACAAGATTAATAAAATAGACTCTATTTTCCCTTGTGCATGTGCATGTTTATCATTTTGTTTATCAAAGGGTTGGAAATTAAAACAATTTCAAGAGTTGTCATATTAGAATTTATATTTCATCAGCTCTCTCATGCTAAGTTAACAGAGGAGTAAATAAGAATCTTTAGTCAACAGAACCAGAGGTTTCATGACTTCCTTCATTTGTTCTAAGTGGCTTCCTTTCTAACCTAACCCTAGCCAAGCCATAAGAATTTGACTTAATCAACCATCCTGTTGTAGTTAATAAAATATTTATTTTGTCACTCATCATTAGGGTCATGGCTGAGGCCCCTATAACAAAAGACCAAGAGAAAAGCATATAAATTTACTTAAGTTTTATGTGTCACAGGAGCCTTCAGAAATAAAGACCCAAAGAAACAGAAATCTCTGTATTTTTATGCTAAGTTTGATGAAGAAGTGGATAGTTGGATGGTAGTATAATTGGACAAAAGGGATTGATCTAATGGTAATAACCTGGAGGGAATTCAGCAAGCCCTGTTTGTTCAGATTCTTCTGTGTCCCTGTGTCTTCAGAGATAAGGACATTCCTTTTCTCTGGGTTTAGGGAGGTAATCTTTCACAGGAGTCTTATGACCTGCTTCAGAGGAAGGTCAGAGAATGCTTTTACTGCTGTCCCACTTCAGAGAAGAGCAGGAGAAGGTCACAAAGACATTCCTGCTTCTGTTGTTTTCTCAGGTGCCAAGGTGCCATGTATGGGGGTAATGCGTCCTGAACCCCATCACTGTCTACTGACACAAGAACTTTAAAATCAATCCCAACCAAAAGAATCACAGTGGAGAGCATCTTATTATACCCTTATTGATTGCCAACACCTTTTGATTCTGGCACTTGTGAAGAGTAGTTTCCTCCTTTGCCATTCTGTTCTAAGATTGTTGGTGAGAAGATCATGTAGTGACAAAATGATGGGGACACTGAAGAATTTCTTTGCTGCAGCATATAGGTATTAGTAACATCTCTGGAATAATGACATTTGATTATCTTATATGCAAGTAAAATATTACGTAAAAATAATTTCACCAAAAATAATACACTTTTTAGTTTTGAAGTTAAAAAACCCCTTGATTATTTCCACAAAAATCTAAGGTGATCCTCTATTTGTTTTCCTTCAGATTTATTTACCTGTGTTTGTTTTCTTATCTACATAATTGCAACCATTATGGGTTGACAAGTAATGTTTTTGAAAAGCCCACCTACAAAATGACAATAAAATTATCAGACAACAGAGTGTGATATATTTAGCTCAGAGTGGCCTACACATTAAACAAAAATGCAATGCTTATCATTTTTCATACTTTTTCCCTTAAAAAATTATAAGTACCGGTGTGTGAGTGGTAAGATACTACTTTCTTGCAAATGGAAACCCTGCAAGTAGTACTAGGTGACATGAGGAATGACTTTTTGGATGTTATTTCATGGCATGTTTGCTATTGTACTATGTTGTTATAACAGCTGATTATAGTTTTCAAGGCTGTTATGCTGATACATTTTTGCTTTGGTTTATTAAGAGTTTTAATTAATGATTGTGTTCTTGTGAAACAAAGCAATAGAAAGGGGAAAGTATGGGTAGGGAAAGAAAGAGTGGCAAGAGAGAAGACAAGGAAAGTAAAGGAGAAGAGACTAGGAAACGAAAAGGAAGGGGAATGGGCTAGGGAAGGCAGATAGTTACTTAAGAAGAAGAGCAAGATGGAGAAAGTAAAATTCTGAGAAAACGAGGAACTGTTTGGTTGGTTCTTATAGTAATGTGATTATTTCTGGTAACCACCGCTGAGAAGATAAGTGACTTCCATGTAACTTGAGGTGGTAAATATTCAATTCCCATCATATCTTCATTACTTTCAAGTTGATTTTGCTCCTTGTAGTTATTTGTTCCATTAGTGTCACCAAAAGCTACTGGTCTTTTCTTTTACTTCTCTTTCTTTATTTTTAATCATTAAGTAATGAGACTCCTAGACCTTTGTTGTCATAAAGCCAGAAAGAAGAGCAAACATCTGTTTAGGTGAAGGAAGAATCAGGTTTCAGGAACCATCTAACCACAATCAATACAGTCATCTCCTGAGCTGACAGTGTTCCTCTGCTAAGCTTATGTAACTCAAAGCTTCTGAAGGAATATCCCCTTTTACAAAGGAGGAAACTGTAGCTTAAATGCCTGGCCTACGGCTCTCCATGAATAAGAATCAGATATAGAACCCAGACCTCCTGATGTCAGATTCAGTGTTCTTTCCACTACACAACCATGCCTAAAAATATAAACAAATAAAAAACTCTCCAAAGCAAATAAAACCTTATCCAGTTCCATGTTGCAAGTTGTATCCTAGAAGACTGAAGTTTAGTAAGATTAATTTTAATTCTAGTTTTTTAAATGCACAATACTTGAATTTGTAACAAGTTAATCCATTTTAATGTGTTTCATTAAATAAAAATTTTTATATTTTTATATAAACAACCTGGTAATACCCTTCAATAATAGTTTCAAACTGAAAGGACTTTAGAAAGTTTTCTTCTACCATTTTTTTAGTAAAAATGTCTTCAGCTGAAGTGAGATCTTTTGGGTGGTTTTAATTATACATTTGAATTACTTCACTGTATTCCATCAGTGCCACTCCTACAATCTGTCCTGTTGATTGTAGATCTCAGTTTAAACATTACTTCCTTAAGGCTGGCTTCTCTGATTTTTCAGAGAAAATTACCCACCTCCACATACTGTATTTATACTTTTATAGCACCTGCACTTTTCCTTCATAGCCCTTGTTATAGTAGAAATTATATAGTAATTTGAGAAATTATTGTTTAATGTCACTCTTGCCTTCCAGATTATAAGCACCAGCAGGGTACAATTTGTTGGACTTGTTTGCTAATACATCTCCAGCATCTAGCAAGTGATGGACATATAGTAGGTATTCATTAAATATTTATTTAATAAGCAAATGTTTGTGTTTCTCAGCATAACTACCTAAGTTTTTGTATATCTGGCTTAAGAGGAATACTATACAGTAATGGCCCTCTTCATTACGTATCTACTGTGTTCAGTGCACTAGTCTAGGTGTTTTATATACATATTTTCACAATAACCCTATGAAGTAGCTACAATTTTTATTCACAATTACAGACGAGAACACTGCAGTTTAGAAAGATTAAGTAACTTGCCCAAGGCTACCTGGCTCATGGCTGGAGTTTCACTGATGTAGGACTTTAGGAAATTTTTTAAATGCAAGGAAATTTAAAATGATGTCTGGATTTCTGTGGTTCAAAGAGATAAATGATATTTCTGTTGTAGTTTGTTTTTCCTAAGAGTGCAAAGAAAAACAAGGAAGGAAGTAATAAAAAGAAATGAAGTGTTAGGGAGAACTAAGAAGGCAGTTAGGAACCAAGGACAGCAGTGTGTATTTTTTAACAGTAATATACCCAAATGTACCAATATCTGTAAATTCTCCTCTCACTGTGGAACATCAATATTCCCCTCAGGAAGATGATTACTAAATCATTTTTGAAAAATAGTTTCTGAGTCAAATCATTACATTGTTTGTTTATTTTTAAATCAGTTTGGTTAGAAACCCTGGCATCTTCCATAAATATTTTATAAAGAGGCTATGCTTTATAACTATAGTTACTTTCTTAGTAATAATCCATTTTGCAGAAAGGCCTATGTCGTATTCTTGATCTATAATTGTCACATTCTTTTGAGACAAAGATCTGTGATTTTCACATCATTCAGTCCTTTTTGTTTCTGGAATCTGTTGTAAGAGGATAAGACTATTAAGCAAAGTATCAATTCAATGAATTACTTATATTATTATTCTGTATCTGCACACTGTATAGCCATCTACTACTATTTTTCAGGGACTGCTAGAAAGCAAGCTTGGTTGATGAGATTCTTATAGAAGTTCTTTAGGTAGTTGAGTAACTAAGCCTTTTTAGTGGGGCTTAAGATAAATCTTCCTCCCACAAGAATGCAAGATCCGTGAGGACAAGGACTTTTTTGTTCTTACTGTATCCCTAGGGCTTTGAAGGGTATCTGCCACATAGTAGGTGCTCAATAAATGTGTTGACTTAATAAAAAATGTTGATATTAAATCATCATTTAAAGTGATGACTTATTAAAGTTATTCAGAAATATTTATCTTTCTTTATTTGTTAATAAATTTCACATATTTAATGTATACAATTTGATGAGTTCTGCATACACCCATGAAACCATCACCACAATCAAGACATATATGTAATAGACATATCTAAAATGTATGACATATGACATATATATAATAGACATATCTACCACCTCCCAAAGTTTCCTTGAGTCCCTTTGTTTGTTGTTGTGGTGGTGGTGGTAGTAAGAACACTTAACATGAGACTTAATGTCTTAAAATTTTAAATCAATAATATAGTATTGTTGACTTTATAAGTACAATGCCATAGAGTAGATCTTTAGAACGTATTTGTCTCAAGACTTAATACTAACTGAACAGCAACTTCCCACTTCTCCTTCCCTTAATTTTTTCAAAAGCTTAATGGTGATTGATTTATAAAATTAATATTTAGTACAATTACATTTACTCACACAGAGAAGCTATTTTCATATTTGCCTTTAGAGCCTTAAATAAATGGGAAAAAAATACAATCATGGAACAACTAAACCAAACTTTTCTTTTCCTTCAGATAGAGTCTTCTTTGGGGGCCTGTGCAAGAATTTTAAGTGTCACCCACTACTTGATCTCTATGACCTGTGAGATACCTTGAGATAAGAAGAATAGGACCTTACTGAAAGAGGGGTAATGTGCTAGATAGTGGAAAGTAGCTATTTATTTAGCCAAAGTTGAGAGTTTTTTAGTATGGAATTATTTCTGTTCTTCAAAATAACATTTCTGAGAATCTTTTAACTGTAACTCATCACTCCACTACTCAATGATTTTCCCTTCTTTTTCCTTTGAAAGTTGTAAACGAGTTCATAATGATAGTGATTTTGGTGGTAACAGAGATACCCAACGATAAAAGCTTCTCTATATATTCTGTTTATTTCATGGCACTTTCTAGCAACTATGAGACAGCATGATACAGCACCTAAACTTGAATGCAAGCATCACTTCCAAAATAAGACAACATGGCATATAAATTGAAAGAGAATCGGATTTACTGAGTGTATACTATGTGCCTAGCTCAGAGGGTAGCCCAAAGTTTTGTTATACTGTTTCAGCAAGATCCAAGAACCTTTTCCAGTTTAAGGAGCAGCCAGCATAGCCACAACCAGGAGAAAGAAGGATTAAAGCAGACATCCACGCTGACCTCACACCAACTAAGAGGACTGCATAAGTACAACAGAAGTTAGCTTTAATAAGTCCTATTATTACATAAATCTTGACATGGATCAGGTGACAAGTCCCCAGATATAACAAATATGTCAGGAAAATAGCCTGGTATTTTTTATTAGCTAAAAGCCTATTGCAGTTGATCCCTGGGGATTCTCATCTGTGTCACCTCTGCTTCCCTGCAGTGCCATTGCCATTGCTGTTTTAGACACAGTTCACTATGCTTTAAACGCAAGGCAAAAGTTTCCAACCCAGCTTTTGCTGTGTCCATTCTTGCTGTCCTAGCCCCTTCATGTCCAGGGGTTTCAAAATATTATGTATTCTCAGTCAGGATGTGATGAATAGATTGAATTACTAGCACATTTGAAACATAGTGTTTTCCTTGTTAAGTGAGAACCACTTGACGGTGTGAAATCTACAAGCAACATCCAAATCAAGACATTTTCTTCATTAATCCAAAGTCCTGCAGATATTTTAGACTGAAGTCCTAAATTCTTTTAAAATTGTCTATATTTCACCAGAAACCATGGACAGAGTAAAATTTTTCTTTTAATTAGCCGTCTTACATGATCAGAAGGTATTGTCTTGCCATATAAATGATGGAACCAGAGTAATGGATTAAATTGTTATATATCCTTGGAAGAGAGCTAGAATATTTTGGGAGTACTTTGGAATCTCATATCTCATTTGGGGAATGTAAAAAGTGTTCAGTGTTTTCCTTTCAAAGTTATATGGTGTATTCTTGTAGAGTAAATAGATTCAAACCATCTATTAGCAATGCTGTCTGAAGTTAAGAAAATATCATTATGATGAACATGAATAAACTCTCAGAGAACACAGTTCCATCCTGCAATCTTTAAAAGGTCTTTGAAGATGTCCGCAGCTTTGGCAGTTTTCCAGAACCAGCTGGATCAGAGTGCTCCAGCTTAATATAGGACTCTGCAGCCCTGGAGACTTGTGAAAGCCAGGATATTGTCTGGAGCAAACCAATGTGTGGTTAATGCTGATGAACGCTGATGGCTCCTTCCATTGAGAGACACTTGTCAAAATTTCCTTAGGAATGAGATTGTGCATCTAAAAAGAAGAGATGAAATAAATAGTCTCTGTAGTATACAAATATTAACACTATTTTCTTTAGTTTTTTTCTTTATGTACTTTGAAGCAAAGTTTTTGACACATAACCAATCACCCATTCTAGTGTGTTAGATTGTTGGCAGTATTTAAAAAACAGGTACTGGAGTTAGTTCAGTTATTTTTGGTTATCTCTTTATTTGTTTCTCTGATAGAGAAAAACAATGGATATCTCCAATTGATCTGTGCTAGGTAAACATAATAGGATCTACCAGGTATGTGGTGTAATAGATGATAGAAAGCACTTCATTGAACAATCTAGATAGCTAAAGATGCTGCAGGGTCATTAGTTTATTCAAAAAATATCGAATGCCTGCTCAATGACAGGCACTGTTTTAAGGATATATCACTATAGTGATAAACAAACTAAATCTGTGCCCTCAGGGAGTTAATGTTTTGGTGTGTCTCAAAGGTAACAAAACACAGACCTATGTTATTTTCAAGTGGTGATAAATGCTATAAACACTGGCTAAACAGCATAAGAGGATCATGTACAGTGAGTGATGGGATTTTAGGGCAAGAGCTTCTTGAGGAGGCAACATTTAAGCACACTACTGAGTGATATAGAAGAGTGAGCCACACTAACATCTGAGGAAGAACATTTCAGATAGAATAAAAAACAAAAAACAAACAGTATGTTGAGAAGGAAATGCATCAAATTTGTTTTTAGCATAGCAAGCAAGCAATTTTTGCTGGAGTGAAATGAACTACTAGTGGGAGGGAAGTTGGAGGGCAGAGAAGTAGACAAAGGCCCGGTGATGTCAGGCCTTGTAGGCTATGAAACAGTCTTTGAACTTCTTTCCATTGTGAGGGAAAGTCATTGGAGGGTTTTTAACAGAGGTAGGACATAATTTCATGTCCACAGATTTTTAAGGTAAAGGTGGAACCAGGAAGACCATTTTCGGGAGAGAGATGGTGGCTTGAATCTAGGTGTGGTAGTAATAGATACGGTAAGTTGTACTGCAAATGTTTTGGGAGTGGATCTGAAAAGATTTGTTGATGGCTTAAGTACAGAGTGTAATTGAAGGAAAGAAAAAAGGAATCAGGAATGATCCAACACTTTTGCCTTGAACCAATGAATAAGTGGGGAGAGAGGAGGCATGTAGAGAATAATCAAGCCAATGGGAAAGCAAAGGAAAATCAGAATGATGCTTAACGATATATATAAATGTTAGTTATAAGAAATTTCAAACTCTTAGGTGCTGCAGTAGAAAGATCACATTACTACAAAAGTCAGGATCACATTAATACAAAAGTACTCATCTCTCTGGAAGGGAATAGGCATGGGTGCCAGGAAAAGATGCTTTCAATTTTCTTTTTTGTACATTTTTGTGCTTATTCAAGTTTTTTTTTTAATCTTGCTAATGTATTACTTTTATTTTTAAAAATTTAAATATGTCAATAACAAAGTAATAAGAATTTAGTAGTTAAATGATTGATTATATATAAGCAGATAGAATGAAAAGTTAACTGCATTTACCTGCTTAGCGGGGTTTTAAAACTATCCAACCTCTAAATGCTTTAATGAGCCTCAGAAGCGGACAGGTGCGTCTTCAGCTTCTCCTTCTAACTTTATATTTGGCATCAACTTCAACTTGTTCCTTAGTTTAAAGTTTGTTTTCTTTTCCCAGCTACGCCTTACTCCGCTCCACTTGTAGTATGATATGGCCTGCCTCATGCTCTAAAATGGTTTATACACATCTATCTCAAAAGCATTTGTCATCTGTCCCTAATCCAGTGACTGCTTAAGCCCAAAACCAGTTGGCCTTGATTAGATTAATGAGGCCTGTTTGTTTGCTCTTTGGAACTAGGTAGCAAAAACAAGGATATTCTAACTTGCCATATTACTTGATGCCTTCAACATGAAATCAGTTAGCATACTAGCTGTAATGAAGTCACTCTTTCTGTTTAGATAAGAGAGTAGCCAGAGGTCTCAGGGACATTTTAGCAGACTCCTATAGAGAAGGGATTAGGGTCTCTATTAATAAACTCAGTCCCAGGATTCCTGGAACATAGGGTTTGTTCTACTGCTTTTTTCCCCTCACATTCTTCCACTGAATGAGTTACCCTTCTTCTCCCCACACTGGGGTCTTATTTCAAGGGTGTTTACTATTTCATTTATAATATCAACTTACTATTTTTAAAGATGTGATTATCAAATCATTAATTCATTTTAATTTCAGCTTTATGGAGGAGTAATTTTAAATGTAGAATTCAATAAATCTTGACAAATGTATACAGTTGTGTAACCACCATCGTAGTCAAGATATAGAATAATCCCATCACTCCCAAAAGTTCCTTTATCACCCCTTTATAGTCAATTCCCTGCACCGCCCCCCAGCTTCTTTCCCTCCTAACCTCTTCCTTTTTCTTAATTTTAACTTACACATCATAATTGTACATAATTATGGGGTACAATCTGGTATTTTGATACGCATTACGTTGTATAACAATCCGGTCAGGGTAGTTAATGTATCAATCACCTCATGCACTTATCATTTCTCTGTGGTGAAAATGTTCAAAAGCCTCTCCTCTAGATATTATGTAAACTACAAAACTTAACTGTTAACCATAGTCACCCTATTGTGCAGTAGAACATCAGAACTTATTCCTCCTGTCTAATTGTAATTTTGTACCCGTTGGCCAGCCTCTCCCTCTTCCCTCCCCGCATCCTTCCCTCCCCAGTCTCTGGTAATCACTGTTCTATTCTCAGCCTCTACAATATAAACTTTTCCCCCCTTAGATTTCACAGGTGAGTGAGGTCATGTGGTATTTGTCTTTCTGCGCCTGACTTACTTCACTTAACATAATGTCCTCTAAGTCCATCCATGTTGCTGCAAATGACAGGATTTCACTTTTTAAGGCCAAATAGTATTCCATTTTGTATACATACCACATTTTTTTATCCGTTCATCTATTGTTGGGCACTTAACTTGATTCCATATCTTGGCTACTGCAAATTGTGCTGCCACGTGTGGGTGTGCAGCTCTGAAGTTTTCTCTCCCAGGGGGTGGTACACTGCCTGATGAGCTTTTGGGCTGGAAACCAGTGAGCCTGGGTGTGGAGTGAGAGGGGTGGTCAAGTGGCTCTGTGAAGGCCCGTCAAGGGAGTAGATGTCACTGCCTGGCCAGGAGCTGGCATGCGCAGGTACAGCAGGGCAAGATGGCCCTATGGAGGTCTGCCTGAGGATTTGGAGCCACCACCCAATTTGCTGTCAAGTAGGGAGCAAATGCATTCAGGTGCAGCAGGGCCCAACAGTTCCATGGAGGGCCGCCAGATCAGCAGTCAAGTCTGGAGCAAGTCTGCAAGGATGTAACAAGGCCCAGCAGCTCCACGGTGGTCCACCAGTGGGAGGCAAGGCTGCTGCCTGGTTCACTGTCAGGCAAGGAGTAGGCCTACACCAGAGCAGCAGGGCCAAGCAGTTCTGTGGAGAGCTGCTGGATCAGCTGTTAAGCCTGGAGCAAATCTGCCAGGGTGTAGCCAGGCCAGGAAGCTCTGTAAGAGGCCTATTATGGAGGGTCAAAGTGACTGCTGGATCCACTGTTTGTGAGGGAGCAGGTGTACGGTGGTGCAGCAGGGCCTGGCAACTAGGTAAAGGGCTGCTAGATCAGCTTCTGAGCCTGGAGCAAACCTGCAAAGATGCAGCAGGGCCCAGCAGCTCTGTAGAGACCTGCCATGGAGAGGAAAAGCTGCTGCCTGATCCACTGTCAGCCAGGGAGTAGCTGTACACCTGTGTAGCAGGCCCCAGAGCCTCTCTGGAGGGCTGCTGGGGGAGGCGGAGCTACTGCTGGTCTGGCTATCACCCGGCGTGGCACCTGTGGGCTCAGTGGGCAGCAGGTTGTAGAGGGCGGGTGCACTTGAATGTGGTGGACTGCTGCTTACTGATGGCTTCCCTGCTGAACAGGTTTGCCTGCTTGCCTTGTGGGAGAGGTAGGGTCACGTGGGTTCATATTCTTGGTCTCAGTCTTTCTGTCTGGCCTAGGTATGGGTATCCAGGATCACGGTCCTGCTGACACCCATGTGAAAATGGTAGAATGTAGATTGGGTCTCAGGATGGAGGGAGTCAGTCAGGTCCACGACAGGACACACTCTAGCTGGGAGTTTGGTTTCAAGATGGTGGTTTGTGGTAGCTACTTAGGGTGGGAGATTGGGGGTTGCTCTCCCTGGGCTTCTATTATGCAACCGTGCAACTGCACAAACTCCCAGATACTTCTCAACTGGGTTTGAGGCCTGTGAGAACTGGGGGACTCTCTTGTGGCAGGGATTGCTGGGGTTTGTGGCAGCAATGGAAACAGCTGGGGTTTTTCCAGCTTACCTTCTCTCTCCCTGACTCCAAGCCAGTCCCTGTGGCAAGGCAGAGGCTGGATGCCTTGCTCTGCTCTCTGTGGTGCTATCCCAGTCTTTTGCACTCTACAAGGATTTCATGACTCCCTTGGCACTCTGCAGAGTACTTCTTCAGTCATTCTCATCAAAATATTGTTGTTAATTTGTTGTTTTGGGCTCTTTTTGGGGGGAGGAGATGTGGGAAGAATGCCAGACAACTCTAGTTAGCCATCGTGCTCTGCCCTCCTGCAGTTCTGATCTTCTTTCTGTTACTATAGTTTTGCCTTTTCTAGACCTTCATATAAATGGAATCACATAGCATGTGGTTTTTTTTGTGGATGACTTCTTTACCTTAACATAATACTACTTTTGAGATACTTTACATGTATAAATAATTTGTTCCTTTTCATTGTTGTATAGTATTTCATTATGTGAACATACCACAATTTATTCATCAATGCACAAGTTGATTGATAAGTGAGTAGTTCGTGGTGTATGTAAATTTGCTTACAAATTTTTGTGTGGACATTTGTTTCATTTTATTTGAGTAAACATAATGAGAAGTAGGATTGCTAGGTTGAGTTTTAATGTGCCATATTATTATTTGTTTTCTATTTGTCCACATCTGTTTCCTGCTCTTTTTCTCCCCCTCTCTCTTTCCCTGCATGCTATTGGCCTAATTATTTTTGATATTCCATTTTGTCTTCACTATTGCCTTATTAGCTTTAGCTCTTTGTTTTATTTTTTTCGTTTCTCAAAGGATTTACAATGAACATTTTTAAAACTTATCATAGTGTTCATTCTAATAATGTAATCCCTCTTCATGTGTAATACAAGAAACTGACAACAGTATTATTCCATTTACCATCTTCTTTTGTGCCATTTTGTCCTATGCATTACTTCTGCATACATTATAAACTCTACAGTGCATCATTGTAGTTTCATCAGTAGTTTTCAGCAATGCATTAATAATGTTCTTTAGAGTTGTTTTCTTTATGTTTATTTTGCTTGGGGTTTGTTGATGTTCGTTGATCTGTGGATTTATATTTTTCATTAAATTTGAAAAATTTTCAGCCAATGCTTCTACAAGTAGTTTTTCTTTGCTTCTGTTCCCATTCTGGGACTCTTCTTATATGTATGTCACAACCTGATATTGTCCTTTATGTTATGATGCTCTGTTCATTTTTTCTTATGTTCTTCATTTTGGATAGTTTCTATTGCTGTGTCTTCAAGTTAACTGATCTTTTCTGCAGTTTTTAATCCACTGTTAATCACATCCTCTGTATTTTTTACTTTACATGTTATATTTCTAACCTCTAGAGGTTGTGTTTTGATCTTTTTGATATCTTCCATTTCTCTCTGCATTATATTTATGTTTTCCTTTACCTTCTTGAGCATATAGAACCTATTTATAATAACTCTTAATATTCTTATCTCCTAATTCTATCATCTCTGTCATTTCTGCATTTGTTTCTATTGACTGAATGTTCTCCTGGTTTGGGGTTATATTTTCCTGCTTCTTTACATCCTTAATAATTTTTGTTCAGCTGCTGAACATTGTGAGTTTTACACTATTGGGTGCTATATTTTGTTGTATTCCTTTAAATAGTGTAGGAACTTCCTCTGAGACACCGTTAAATTACTTGGAGTTAGTATGATTCTTTCAGGCTTGCTTTTAACTTTGTTAGGGTGTGTCCAGAGCAGCCTTTAGTCTAGATCTAAAGTTAACTTCACTGTTAAGATGATATCTTTCTGAGGATTCTACCCAATGCTTGTGTACGAAAAGGTTTTTCCACTCCAGCTGGTGGGAATACAAACTATTCCTAGCTCTGTGTGAACCCCAGGAATTGTTTGATTACTATTTTCTGATAGTTCTTTCTTTCCCAAGCTGTGAGTCAGTAGTTTCCTCTCACGCATGTGCAAATCAGCACTCAGCCAAAAAGTGCAGGAGAGCCTTAAGCAGATCTCTGAAGCTCTCTCTCCCTCTGTGCAGCTGACTCCTGTCTTACAAAATTAACTGCCTTAGCCTCCCAGAACTCTGATCTGTCTCCTCACTGAGACCTCTGAACTCTGTCTGGGTTTCACCTCCCTGTTCTGTGGCTTGGAAAATGCCTTCAGACATTAAGCTGGGGTAATTATAGAGCTTGTCTTGTTTGTTTTTCCTGTATTAGGGGTAACAGTGTTACATTGCCAGTTGTCCAGTGTCTGAAAAGGCATTTCATATATACTGTCCAGTTTTAGTTGTTTAAGATGGAAGGCATATTTGTCCCTGTTACTCCATCAAAGCAGAAGCTTAAGTCCCATTAGTTCTTTTATGCTATAAAATAATAATTCAATATATTTACAATTAATATATTTCTAAGTCATATGGAAAAGAAAAAAACTGCAACAAACAAAACACAGAACAGGTCTTTTTACTATTGATGCAACTCTGACAAACTGAAATAGACACACATGCACACATACACATGGCCTTTGTGCATTCTGTTAGTTTGAAATAACTGTTCGTGGGTCCCTCTCAGCAATTAAAAAATAAAAGTTAAAGACTAAAAAGGAGAATATTAACAAAAATAAGTAAAGAAAAGAGAATTAAAGATAATGGTTTCTTAACTATACAAGTGGCCAACAATTTTTCTTTATCACTACCAATTTGCGGCTTATACCTCTGTATCTCTAATCTCTAGAACACCGAGCCATAGTACCAGATTTGGTCTCTTTTTTTGGTCACATAGGGTCTTAGTCCATTCCTGTTGCTATAACAAAATATCACAAAATGATAAATTTATAAACAATAGAAATTTATTTCTCACAGTTCTAGAGACTGGGAAGTCCAAGATCAAGGCACTGGCAGTATCCGGGTCTGGTGGGGGCTTGTGTCTTCTTTCATGTCCTTACCTGGAGAAAGGGGCAAAAGGGACAAACAGCTCCCTCACATCTCTTTTATGAACTCATTAATCCTGTTATCTTTCTTTCCCAAGCTGTGAGTCAGTAGTTTTCTCTTACACATGTGCAGATCAGTACTCAGCCAAAAAGTTCAGGAAGGCTTTCAGTAGATCACTGAAGCTCTCTCTCCTTCTGTGCAGCTGACTCCTGTCTTACAAAATTAACTGCCTTAGTCTCCCAGAACTCTGACCTCTGTCTCCTCATTGAAATCTCTGAGCTCTGTTTGGGTTTCACGTGTTTGGGCTCCTGCAGAGCCCTCATGACTTAATCACCTCCTAAAGGCCCTACCTCTGAATGCTATCACATTGGTGATCAAATTTTAACATATGAATTTGGACCATAGCACACAGACTATTTCTCAGCCTCCCTTGGATTAGATGTAATGATGTAACTACATTTTTGCCAGTAAAAAATGAGCAGAAGAGATAGGTGCCACTCCCAGACCTGGCCCATAAAATCTTCTGATTCACAATCTATTTGGACACTCTTGAAAGTCATGTGTTGAAGATGGCAAAGCCATGAGAAGGAAAGAACTGAATTACCACTTGTACTAAAGCTGCCCACTGATATCAGGAATCCCTGTGTTCAATATGAGAAAAAAAAAAAAAAAAAAAAAAGCCATTATGTTTGAGGGGATTTGCCTGTTACTTTAGCTAATGCTACCTCAATGTGCTGTCCTTCCCTCCCACAGCTCCTAGTTCTTTTCCAACTACTCACATAATGAGATATATTTCAAAACCAAAAAGATTTGTATTCTTTCTGCTATTTATGTGTCTTTATGAGACTGATGTTGAGAACATCTATTGTGATAAGGCAGTTCAGTGTAAAGTTAGAGGTTTGGGCTTGGGAGTCAATCAGACCTTGGTTTGAGTCCCTGACTAATCATCTACTACATGTGTGACTGAGATATAATTTTCTTATCTGTATAATGTGAATATTAATTCTTACCTTAGAGGTTTTTATAAGGCTTATAAAAAGTACCGTGCTTTGCTCAGTGCCTGATATACTGAGAATTAATAGTAGCGAGTACTATTACTCCATCTCCTATATATTTTGCTGATGTAATCTATTTAATAGTTTAGAAAGCGTTCTATTATACCTGAGATGCACCATCACTGAAGAGTAATTGTAGTTCTAAAACTTTTTATTAATCATTTCTTCCTAAAGATATACCAGAATGTTTTCTGCAAAGATTACAATGGTTAATTTTAAATGGATCATTAATAAAGTAAAGAAATAAAATTCTTTTTTCCATACAAACCCCTAGTTATTATCAATTTTAAAATAAAGAGGATAGTTCAGATATATTAATAGTTTTGTGGTTTGTGATCTGACTCGTGGTTCAATGCAGAAGATTACTGAAGCCCCCAATGGCCCACCTAATCTTGTCAAAGAATAGATAACCAGAGAGAGGAAATGTTTTCTGTGCCTTCACCTTTAAGCTGTAGTGCTACTAATGGGTCTTATCTTACAAATTGTCTGTCAAAGTGGCTAGTTCTTAAGATTAAAGTCCTATGGAATGTTTGAAAACTGCAGATTATAGTCAAACTATGCTAATAGTTTTTCCAAACTATTCTCCAATTGAGCTCCACATGACTCTGAGTTTAGGCCTCAATCCTACATTTTAAAAAATAGTCAAGCACATCATTCTGTTCTATTAATCACAAAGTAAAATGCTAGTTTCACTTCCAATACCAGGTCCATTCCTTTGTGTCTCAAAGAGGGATCCAATTCTAGGCTAATGAACTAGGTTAATTATTTAAACCACTCCTCTATTTGAACTGGACACCATACAAAACAACTTACAAGAAAGTTACAGCTGTATCCTCAGCACACATATACATGCCCATATATGTTTTCAATATTGCTCTAGAGTTTTATCTAGCTAATACTTGGAACTTGCAAATGAAAAACAACTTCGTTACACAAGTTATAAAGTAAACAAATTGCACTAGAAAGAAAATGCTGATTGGGAAAATAAATGCTCTGAAGAAAAGAATAAGTTTAGGATGTGGCCTTTTTGGGAGGGAAGTGGGGGTGACAGAAAGGGAGAAAGAATATGAATGAATTGTAAAGGATCACATTTGGAAAATCTGTGATTGAAAAAAAATAAGAGCACACTGAAGATTGTATCCGTGATATTAAAAACAAATTTCCTAAAACTCTCATATGGAGAGAGTGATATAGTAAAGTTATAAATAGTGACAATAGAAAATTATGCAATTTGAATTCCTTTGTGGTGCACAATAATTAGCAAGGCTGGATAAGTCTCTAATTTATTTAGATACCCCTATCCCCCAGTTAACTGGGAGAATCATTTAAAAAATCTGTAGTTACATAAGATACTTTTAAATTTAAGTAGTTATATTTTTATTAGAGTAAATATCTATATTCAACTATCAGTTAATTAGTTATATGTGTTTATAATTTTATAAGAAAGTTTAGATACGTGAGTATAAGATTTAAAAAACTCAGAAATCTATGGTTGGTCCAACCAACTGTACAGAATGTTGCTGTTTAATGGCATGGAAATAGGATGTTTTTTCTTTCTACCTTTTCAGATATTCAGACATTACTGTTTTAATCTCTACTTTATACTATCAAGCAATCCTTTTGCTTTGAACTCCTTCTGTTATGGGGGAGGAGGGGTATAAAAGTTTAAAAATCTAAAAAAAGGATTTAATTTGATTTAATTTTTAAAAAGACAAAGATGAGAGTAATCAGAGCTAATGAGGCTCTAGTTTATACATATTATTGTATTAGTAGAATAACAACTTTAGGAAGCCATAAACATATCAATTTACATTCCCAAAGAGTTCCAATTTTAATTTTTTTATTGAGATTTATCTAGTCTTCATGTTCCAAAAGCATTTTTAAAGATGCCATAAAGAAAAGGAAATAACTAGTTTTTAAAATATCCAATTTAGACTTCAGAATGCTAACCATGAAAGAATAAGTTCCATGTCAAAACATGCTTATCAATAGGAAGAACCAATTATCCTGAAATAACTACATAAGGAACTGAATCACCCATTGTTGAAATTGGAGGTGCTATTTCAACAAGAGATTATATACTTAATTAATTAACTATATACCTCCCAAGTGTAAAATTTCAAATTTGAAAAACCAACTGCAAAAGCTCATGTGGCAATCAAACCTACAAATGAAAACTGCAAAGTATGTGGGAATAGTTAAGACTTGCTTAAGAAAAAAAACTGAGTGCAGTATTTCCATTTGAAACTAAGAGCAAAATCAAGGTACAAAGAAACAGATTAAATATTTTAGAGGATGAACATAGTGAATAGTAAAAAAAAAGAAATTTTTCTCTTAGAATGGACTACTATTAAACTGACAGGTAAAAATCCTAAATTATTTCCACATTTTAGTAGACTTAAACAAGTCACAACAGATCACTACTAAAATTGTGTTTCTAAAGTATTTATTATATGACCAAATTGGGATATGAATACTAGTTGCTGAGCTCCTAAGTATTTAAGTTGATAATTTGAAAAAATTAAAATTCAGAGTCATTTTTCCTGTGAACATCTAAAATCTTTAACTCAGAAAAGTAAGTTATAGCATAAGGTAATGTAAATAATGTCATTACACTTTAAGGGGATAATAATGAAATAGTATCTTCAGTTTCCTCATCAGAAAATCCAAGGTTCTCCAAAAAGCGTCTCCATTTCCCATGCATACATAGACAAAGTATTGTATTAATCAGGATTCTCCAGAGAAACAGAACCAATAGGATGTATATGTATTTAGAAAGAGATTTATTATATGGAGTTGACTCATGAGATTATGAAGGCTGACCAGCCCCAAAATCTGCAGGGTAAGATGGAGAGCTGGAGACCCAGGAGAGCAGATGATGTAGTTCCAGTTTCAGAGTAAAGGCCTGAGGACCAGAAAAGCTAATGGTGTAATTCCAGTCTGAAGGCTGGCAGGCTGGAGACCCATTAAGAGTGACTGTTTCAGTTTGAAAATGGACAGGCAGGAGGAACTCTCTCACTAGGGAGAGGGCCAGCCTTTTTGTTCTACTTAGGCCTTCAACTGATTGGTTCAGGCCTACCCACCCGAAGGAGAGCAATCTGCTTCACTCAGTCTACCAATTTAAATGTTAATCACATCCAAAAACACCCTCACAGAAACACCTGGAATAGTATTTGACCAAATATTTGGGCACCCCATGACCCAGTCAAGTTGACAGTAACCATCATGAATATGATGACTAGACTTGTTGGCCACACTTTCTCCATTCAGGTGCCTTCCACATTGAAGCAGTAGTACAGCAGAGAAGTTAAAACACAGGCTTAGGTGTCAGACTGCCTGTGTTTGAATCCTGTCTCCATAAAATTTCCCTGGGTGAACTTGGACGAGTTATTGCTACATGCTTCTGCTTCTTGATTAGTAAGTTATGCATAATCACAGTTCCTACCTCATACTCCTATTAGGGTTGCGAGGAGTAAATGAGATATACATATAAAGCATCTAGAAGAATAGCACAAAGAAAGGATTCCCCAATAATGTACTATATTACATAAAATTTGTTGAAATAAAATTGTTATTTAAAAAAATCATTGCTTCATGTATTTTCCTGTCTTTTACACTTGGCTCTTTAAATTTTATACGTAAGCCCATAATTTTTCACTTTCTCCAACAGGATTTCCTGCTAAGTGTTCAGTAGCATATATAATAAAACTCTTCTAAAACATTTTGACACATTTATAATAAAATATATATTATAAGTCTATTTATCAACAAGCATTTGTGAATGGCTATTATATGTTTGCTATTAAGAGGATACAAAGAAAAGTAAGGACAGTAATTACAACATTCTTTTTTCTCAAATAATTTTTAGCTCACTTGAGAAAATTCAAAAATTGGAAAACAGTTCAAGACATTATTATAGTACAGTGGGGACAAGAATCCCATGTGCTATATTGGGTGTAAGGAGTCCCAGCCTTCCCTCCTCCTCTCCATCTGAAAAGAGCTATGTATTTGTAAAACTGGATTTGGGGTTTTGCTTATGCAGAGTCAGGAGAATGAATGGGCAAAGCAAACAGAAAGGTTTTTTTTTAAAAAAAAAAAAGTCCAGACAAGCTGGTAGATGAACATAATAAAAAGGAGGGAGAGGGAAGAAGAAAGTAAGTGAGAAAAAAAGCACAGTCTTTGGGCTGAATGTCCAGGGTGAGTGGATGGGTGAGTGGTGGGTGAAACGAAGGACCAGGGGAGCTACAGAGTATAGGGGTATCGATAGGTAGGCCTGCCTGTTCCTTCAAACTTCATCCCATCTTTTCCTGCTTTGTTGCTCCCCTCCTACTTCATCCTACTGCCTTTGATTTTGCTGAAGTCTGAGCTCAAACTTTGAGGCCTTGCTGTCCATAAGTCTGTCCCCTCATTTCTTTGAACAGACTTACAGTTGGACTCCCTCCTGGCTCAGCATAATCACTGATCTGTGTCCTTGAGTGAACCAGCTCTGGTGTGATCCTGGAAGTGAATTCTTCATGTGACCCCCTCCTATAGGGCCAGCATCCTGGGCTGGGAGCCAAGCACCCAGACCTCACCTTCCAGGCCCGGTCTCAGCTGCATTGCGTGTCAGAGAGTAAGAACAAAGCTTCGTTGATATTAATTGCTTACTAAGATTGTACAATAATGATACCTTACATTTATTGTTAACTGTGTCTTACAGTTATAATTGTTTTCTTATATATTGTTATAAGACAAATAGCATTTAGGATGATTAAAGGGAAGAGAAGCTGGAGGGCAAAAGATTCTAATAGTCAAGTGGTGAATTACACAGGCTTGTAAAAGGAAGTGCTCCCAGTGGAAATTGGTACGTGTCAGAGAGAAACCAGTAAAAAGAGCCAGCAACCTCTGGTAATCACAAAGGTAAAGGAGGCAAAATATAACTAGGAGCAATCAACAGTGACTTTGAGGTTTTATAATGGATAATGGCAGGACAGTGGCATCACTGGCAAATGTAATGGTAGAGAGTGGTGGTAGATTTGGTACAGCCTAAAACTGATATGAAGAAGTTTGTGCTTGCCGTGGTCAGTTTGACTCAATGGTGATATCTTGCAGAACTGCAAGTGTGTTGGAGACAGTACACCAGACAAACAGATTTATTTAAATATTTTTCTAATTTTTCTCTGAAACAGCAGGATGAGAATCCACCCCTTAGTAGAGGGAAAGTGAAAACAATATAATTGCTTCAAAGCAAAGCCTCTGTACAGACATCCAAACAATTCCTCATTTATTGAGAGCTACATAAAGTATTTAAAAAACAAAAATGATGGTTTTTAAAATTCCTCCAGAAGGAAGAAAGTAAAATAAACACTAACTAGTTGACCTTTTGCAGATACTATCATTTAAAGGTGTTTCTGGACTTCTTAGTTGAGGGCAGTTTGTTTATATAAGTGGAATGATCATGCATTGTCACCTACTGTATGAGTGAATGTTTATTTTTTATTCAGATTTCAGAAACAAACTTTTGCTCTTGCCTAATAATGTATTCTACAGAGTTCAATAATCTAGGTCAGACGGAAGATCAATTTCACAAGCTAAGAAAAGGTTCTGCCAAGTCATGATCAATTCTTCTGAAGTGTTGATATTGATTCTGTGGATTAGAGGACTAAGTAACCTGTGTGTTAAATGGGGTAAAATCTTTAAGACTTTGAATCTTGCACTCAGATCCAGTACTCTCTGATGGTAATATTTTATAATGGATAGTCAAGTCTCTGGTTTAAGCTTTGGGTTCTTTCTTTTCAAGATGTGTGAGATTCATAAAGGGTTATCGATTTTAAAAGATTTTCAAAATGACACTTAGTACATGTCTGTATGTTCAAAGCTTTATGTTGGGTATTTTTGCCAAGTGGTAAAGGTTTTTTACATACCATTCTTTTACAGTGTAAACAGGAACAATTTTGAGTGGGTGGATTAGTCAGAGGGCACCACAGGGGAAAGAGACTCACTATGGAGATGGAGACTTGCTATGGAAGTATGAAGTGAGAGAAATGACATTTCGTGGCTCTGTTCCCAGCATTGTTTGCTAGACACATTTTGCATGTGAAACAAGCAGCGTTCACACCCAATAGTAGCATTCTCTAATCAGCTGGTAGTACATGTAAGGTTATGTGTGACAGTGTTTTGGTATTTAAAATTCCTCACTATTTTCCCTCTTGTCATGTGTATAAGAATATGCTTTGCCAGAAGTAAAGCAGTAACTTTTCCATACTGTGTTTTGAAGACTAACACAGCTCACTCTAAGTTATCAAATATGTCCCCAAATAATTGTCGGTGAGTCATGAAACAGCCTTCTTAAACTGAGTATATGTCATTCGATCAGCATTTCCAAATAGTAAGGCTAATTTTCCATGTCCCTGAATCTCAATCTTAAGTTAGACTACAGAAGAAATAGGAGAGCAAATGAAATCCATCTGTGATCATTCTACATACCTCTACATAACCCTAGAAATGTTTATGAGGCTCAGAGGTTTAAGGAGCATGATGTAAAAATCATTCCAAACTCTTTCTTGTTTACATTGAAATTCCCAAAAAGAATTTTGGAAATGCAATGACTAAGGCAAACAGGAAAAGGGGGCTTTTATTGACTCTTAACCTCTTTTGCAGCTTTCAGTGGTAGAGCGTTGGAAGAAATGACATGGATCATTTGTTAGAAGAATTTTGAGAAGAATATTTTTACATTAAAATTTAATGTATTCTCTAAAATTGTTAGCTAAGATTACCCCTACTGTAGTAACTAGTAAAGAACTGTGAGAGTAGAGGCATAAAGAAAATTGGAACATAAGGAAGAATTTACATGTTTAGTATATTAAAATGATATTAGTGAGGACAAGAATGTATGCTTTAAGACACGGGAGAGTATCGTCTGTGTCTAGAGAAAATACAAACAAGATAGCTTCCTCAACGAAAAAAGACTAGAAAGATGACTCAAGCTAAGCCTTGATCTTGCCTCTGAACTCTGGCCCTGTTCCTCCTCCTCTTCTTTGCTCCATTCTCTAACTCAGGCATAAATTAAGAGCAAAAGTGACTCTCCTGAGTTCATCAGAGGAGGGAGTTGAAACACGTTTAAGACTTTGATTTAAGAAGGTTTTCAGTTTTAAGATTTATAACCCAAGTAACTGTCCAATTAATTGGCTTTCCAAGCAAATATATAGTTATCTTTCTTAATACATTAGAAGTTCCTATGAATCAGAGCATGATTCTGAAATGTTGCTGACTGCCATCTCAGTTTCTTCTTAGCTCTCTTTCTCAGACTAATGTGGGAGAAGGCTATCAGAGAGGGCTGCAAAGCCTGGTCCTCACCACCGTGGTTGCTGCTGAATTAAGAAGAGCTGTGCATACTTCTCTAGCTGCCATGACCAACTGCCATATTTCTCATACGGGCTTGACTAGGAACTTCTTCAAAGATCTCTGCTTGGTGGTATTGCACCAGCTCAGCATTGGCTGTTCTCAAGGGAAAAAAATGTGAAACGTCACAAACCTGAGTTAGGGTTAGAGAGCACAGCTGCCAAGTCATAGTTCATGGTTGAGTGCCGACAGTTAACACCAAAGGAAGCTTCTATCAGGATGAAGGGCGTCTTATTGTTATGGATTTCTAGTCTCAGAAAGGTCACATTTCCCCTCCTAACCCCTCGCATCCATTTGAATTATTTTTCCTTAAAAATAAATTGACTGTTAGGCAGTGATGATTTGAAATTCAGAAGGGAAATTTTCTGGGATAAGATTTTAAAAAATCCACACTCAAGAGCAAAAAAGAAATAAAATATTTAAATCAATGGTGAATGAAAATAAAATTTGGGATGAGGACAGTTATAGGATATGCAAATAGGGAAAGAAACAATGAAAAATTAGAAAAATACAGAATATAGCAAAGAGAAAATAACTACACACGTAAATATTGCCATAATTCAGTTTCTTATTTTTGCCTTTTTAAGTATTAACTATATTTGAAATACATATTTCTAAGGATGGTCAATTTGATATTTTTACTGGCATCTTCAGTTCTTGGCTAAACATCCTAGAGCTATTTATGGACATTTTCCCTTGCCTGCCTTTAAAAATACATCACTGCAGTATTTTTAACAGCAAAGTCTGTGTGAGACAGTCTACTTTCTTGACTTGTGACTGCTTCTACTTAGTCTCATTTGTAAGCCCTTGTGGTTTTCTGTCTAATGGGCATTGTTTTTATTTTTAAAAAACATAGTGGTAGGTATATTCATTAAGAATATACTACAAATGGCTAAAACTCTGCTTTACAAAATTCTGCACCACCACAGGCATTTTTGTTACCTCCAGAAATAACTTTTAGATCTAAGTAATCCTGATGGAAGAATTTGCTGTCTCTTTGATCCAACTGAAGCTGCTGATGTGTTCTATTTCTTCAAGCTTCAGCACAGTTAATCAGTAACATGGAGTGAAGAACAGCAACAACAAAAAATATATATATAATCTCAGCTTTTTTCTTTCTTTTTTTTTCTGTAAAATAAGCTAGAGGGAGGTGTTTTTGAGAGCGATATCATTACCTACAAACAGGAATATATTCACATTATATTAATAAGAAATGGCAAATAAGTTTCATTGCATGTGCCAATTGATTCTCATTGATCAATTGCTAGTGGCTGCCTGAAGAATTATATAGAGAAAGGTTCGGAGGTTTAGTTCAGGCTCAGCAAGAAAGAATGTCGTGATTTCAAAATTTTTAAGAATTTAAAAAATGTTCATGAACTTAGATGAGTTGTTGTTATGCTTGGCAGGAAGAAATATTCAAAATCTGTAAGTGGCATAGAGATGCACATCTCCACCCACTAAATAGTATTCTTTTGGATAAACTCATCTTAAAAAATTAAAGATCTCTAAAACATTTGGAAGAGCTGTTATATTAGTTACTCATAGCTTAGTGGTAATTAATTAAGTAATCTAACTCCTAGTTGAGATCAATTGTGCTATGAGCATGAAATGGAACTTGGTTGTAGAAGAAAAGGAGGAATGGCAAGTTGTGGGCAGGAGACACTAGAAGCCCTCTTAAAATGTAAAATTCTTTTGAGACATTTTGGCTCTATAGGTTGCCAATGTCTTATCTAGGTCACTGATGAAAATATCAAATAGAGCCAGGCCCGGGTTTGACACCTGCTCAACATTATTTATGCCTTAAGACTGACATCAAACCATTTGCAACAATTCTATTTATAAGTATCCTGAGCACCCTTCTGAGTTTCCAGATATAAAGTGTAGTAGTGCTTCTGGCACTTAGCTGATCAATTTGCCTGAAAATATAGTTCTCTGTATTAGCAAAGGAATGTTCTTTCCATGATTTTATGTACTTTCATCTGTAATTTTAGGGTAGTGGAAATCATATGAGACAAAGCTTGAAGAGGCTTGTATTTTAGCTCTAGCTGACCCAGTTAATCATGTGATTTTGTACAAATCACTTCATCTCTCTGGATCTCAGAAAATGAAAGTTAGCTCAGATCAGCTTTTCACAGCCTGTGGGGTCCAAATTCCAGAAGGTTCTATCTACTGAGAAGGGCCCACAAATGCACATACAAACCAGAATTATCTGACTGAGCACTACCACCACATGGGAAAGACTGTGGAGTTATGATGTTCAAAAGAAGACCTTTCCCTTAAAAAGGGTGGGAAGCACTCGCATGGGTTATGGACAAGCTTCTAGCTCTTTCCGTTGTTAGCCTTTGACCCGTAGACCCCCTTCTTTATTTGACAAGAGTAAGAATATTTGACAAGAGTAAAAATAGCCACTTCTATTTTTATAGTAAAATAACCTTGAGGCATAGAAAAGTATAATCAATTAATTTCCTCCATATTACATGATGGCTTCTTAATTAACATAGGAATTGAATGCTGTCTTGTGAGTAAGTTTGTTTTCTTCAGTTGAACACTGTATATGATCACTATTATATTTGTTATCTTACTTTGACAATAATTAAACTAGCATGGATTTGTAATTATGCATTTTATTTAATTAAAGTTTTGTCCTTTTGTTGATGAAGTCCAACAAGAAACAAGAGCAGTGTATATATAGTAAGTTACTTTCGTAAAAGATACAATTTGACTTTTCCCAGAATTGAATGGTGGAGTTTTGCTGTCAGCTAACATGCGCTATGGAATCTTGGCTCCCTTCAGAGCTACATGATGCCAGATATTCTTTTAATAGTGCCAGCAGATATTTCATCTATGATGTCAAAACTCGCAGGAAATTTGAGCTAAGAATGCACGTAATGTACTCAGGACACCAAAGAAAGTTGCTCAGGTCATACAGACACACTGTATTTGGAATTGACGTCTTTAAAAGATCAAACTTCTCTGATATTTTAAAAACTTTAACCTTGGTAAATCTTTGCAAGAAGGTCGTATGTAGGCAGCTACAAACGAACGTATATATGTCAGGTGTGTTAATTGATGAATGCCAGGAAGGGGGGCCGTTCTTAATTGTATGCAGAAAGATACATGGTTGGTGAGGTTTTTAAAAAAAAAAATCTGACCAGAAAATAAAATGTTTTCATCTTAAAAGTGGAGGTTTAATGGGATAATACCTAGATTCAATGATGCCATCTTTGCAGACCCCAGACCTTGTGCTGTAGGTAAGATGTAGACTATAGGTTTACATCAGGTGTTTTTGAATCTGATAAGGCAATGAACTTTAACTGTTGACTGACTAAATAATATATTTCGTATGTTTGTACTGCTACCTTTAAATATATGCTGTTGTGACTAATACAGTACTGAAAGGTGCTACTTTTAAATATCTTTTTGATATTATACATGAGTATATTTTAATCTACCGATTTTAAGGGTTTGAGAATTATCACATGGGGGTATGTGAAAATTTGCTCGTCAAGGGCGCTCACTTTGAAAGATTGGGAACCACTGTCTTAATGGATTCAGGCGAAGTGACAGGCTGGTGGAGAGCTATTTTGGGCAAAGGGGCTCTCTTGTTGCAGCTGCCAGTGTGCTAAAATGAAGGGCCAAGTGTGCCTTGAGAAGAAGCAGTCCTAACTAGCATTTGCCAGGCCACAGACTAAACTTTACTTGTATGCGTAGTACTTGGTGTGACAAACGATTTCTCTCCCAAATCCTAGGTGTCACCTTATTTCCAAGTTATTTGACGAAAACAACAATAAAACAATAAAAACACTCTAAATGTTCTATTCAATCTTACACTCTCAGCTATTATACCTCTAAATTTGTGGGATTTCAAAGTTAGTGAAACCACAAAGCAGATATTTACTGTGGAGGAAGAAAAATGATCAAGCATTAGCTGGAAGAAATATTAAACACTGTAGGTGTAGGAAATTAGACTTAAGGTGAAGCTAGTTATGGCAAGTGAGGGGCCTCGCGCCCTCTAGTGGTGCCCTCCCTACCTCTCACCTCAGGTGCTCTAGACAATTCCCTGTGAAGTTTCCTCTTCCATTTAGGCAGAGAACCATTTTTGAAAATTGTCAATCACGTCTCATTTTCATATCACAAAAGTATTTCCTCTCCCTTGTCAAAGGCACATGTTCTCTCTCTATTTTTATATGTTGTGGATTTCTTTGGTTGCTATCATGGATTTTTACATTTAACAAAATGTTAAAGATAGTAAGATAGTTCTTACTCCCGTGGAAGCTTTTAATATAGGTGATATGTACAAACATGAAATTTATAGTACATATTTTACCATAAATGCCAAAGAGTAATTATGTTTTATTTACTAGAAAAATAATTCTTTGATCTTACATGCTTGACTCACTGGTCATTTGAGATGAGATGATTTTCAATATTTAGCAAAGTTTTAAAAAGAAAATTATAGGCTAAAGGAGTTACAATATTAAATAAAACTGCATATATGTCTGTGGTGGGGGAGGAGTGTATCTCCCTCTGTGCTGTGTGCCTCACTTACACCTGTTCTTAAAGTGTCGTATTTATTTACTGCCTCGCTTGTAAGAAGATGAAATGCTGGTAAACCATCACCGAAAGTTTTTGTTTTCCAGGTCATTAAAATGACATGGCAGGACTAATTGTCACTGCAATGCCATGTGTAGTAGTGAGCACATTGTCATGTTACATGAGTGTCCAGAAGTCTGAATTTCTAGTAGATGCCTAACTCATGACTTCAAATTCCTTGCTCTCTAGGGATAAAGTTTATGTTAAGAACAGAAGTAGAGGAGCCGAGGGCAGCGCCTTCTGCCCAGATGCAGGCAAGAAACAGAGCACGCCCGGGGGCCTAGGCAGGAGCCAGGGGCAGCCTCCCCCGCCTGGCCGCAGGCAAGCAGCACCCCGAGACCACTTCCCCGCCGATGGCCCTCCACAGCTCCCGCCACAGCCACAGCTGTCACAAAAGTGGCTCGACGCCACAGCAGTAGCCACAGCGACCGTGCAGGTGGCCCACCAGATGCTCAACTGCAGTGACACAAGGAGAGTCACCAGCAGAGACTGGAAAAAGAGGACATCTCTCTCCTCAAAGCCCACTCCAGCGTGACAGAAGCAACTGCTCTACCATGACCCTACTTTATTTCTGATTTTAATAATTTCTGTCTTCTCTCTTTTTTCCTTGGTCAGTCTAGATAAAGGTTTGCAAATTTTGTTGATCTTTTTAAAGAATTGGGGTGGGGGGAAAGACTGTAAAGCAATCTACAAAGCACCATTGATATAAATGTTTTAATCAAACATTAACTTTACATAATTGTTTTAGGGTATAATAATCTTTATATATGTTGTGTAATTTGTTGACTATGTAACTATTGTTCATTTGCTTTGAAAGACTTCGTTATGGGAGATTGAAATCAAGCTCAAAACTCATTTCTCATTATGAAAAAAAAAGGAAAATACAGAGCAGGTACCACGACTCTCAGGACTTTCTGAAAGATTCCTTGTCACTTTCCCATGGATACTTTTCTCATTCAACAAATGTTTCCCCATGGAAATAAAACCGCTTAAAATACAAAAGAAAAAAAAAAAAGGAACAGAATAGAGGTTTTAGAATTGTTCCTGTAAATTCAGTACATTAGTAAAAGAACATAATTTATACTGAATATTGCATTCAATTGTGCATCCACACATTATAGGACTACATAATGGCAGCTACATAATACTAAAAAAAGTCACTCTTACAGATTTAAAATTATCTCTAAAGATTTTTAAAAGGTTGCCCATGTCTAGAATGTGTCTCTTTTAAATTTTAATGGGCATGAATTTTTGTTTAATTTTAAAATATTTTTAGAGCATGGTTTATAAAAATATTTGACGGTTAATTGACTTTTGTAGGATAAATATGAACTGATCACACACACACACAGAGGGGCTGGCTGGTCAGCTCAATTGTTTAGAGCTTGGTGCTGACAACACTGATGTTCAGGGTTCAATCCCTGTACTGTCTGGCTTCCAAAAAAAGAAAGAAAGAAAGAAAAAGAGAATAATAATAATAATAAAAGGACTGATCATGTGATATGACGGGAAAACATGTAATGAAGATGTGGACTGCATTAATGTAAGTGTGATATTCAGATCAGTGCTGTGTTCTGCCCCGATCAGGCACATGTGAGATACTGTATTCTGAGCATCATAATTTAATGAAATGGACAAAGCACAGAGTATTCAGAGGCAGAAAATGTGGCAAGTTGTACGGGGAACACCTAAATCTGAGGCAATTGCTTCTAAAACACTTAAGAAGTAGTGGTACTTTAGTTCTATTCACATTTATGAGAGACTATGATGCAAAAAGAAAGGAATAGGGGAGGAAACAGGCATTGAGTCTAAATTTATAGCTTAAAAATTCCAATATTTTCTGTTTAAAATATGTCTCAAATGTGTTCCTTTTCATTCTTCTCATTTAATGTTTCCTTTATTTGTCTCCGTCTCTTGATTGTCAATGTTAGTACTTTAATTTGGATTATTGTAATAAATGTATATCTGGTTTTTACTGTTCAGCTCTGCCCTCATCTATCTATAATTCTGTTGCTAAATGATTCTTCCTAAAATATGGTTGATGCCATGGAGCTCCAACAATTCTAAACTATGCCTGATCTTTAAATAATTTACACTGATTTTACATAATTTTATTTTCTAGTATTCCTGATGGGCCATCTACTCTTCCTAAGTCTGTTCCTTCACTATCCCACACCTACGTCATGTTGTCAGCCTATGTCTTTTCTCAAGTTATATTACCTCACTTACCCACTCCTAAAACCCTCTGTCCACACATTCTTCCCTACATATCCAATTCCTGTCCATTCTCTGAGAGCCATTACATGCCACTCTTTCCTTGAGGTTCTTAAACTATTACAGCCTTAATAATGTTGTCTCATAATTTCTATAGTCCGTTTTGACTATACCATATCTTTTAGTACTTGATTTTTTATAAAATGAAGTTACAAAATAATACTTACTCCATGATGTTGCTCATTGATCTCATTCTAATAAAATTGTATACTGTTGGGGTAGATTGTTGCAGTAATGACCCCAATTTATCATGCCTCCTTTATACATGCCCATGGATAGACCTCCCTACAATGACTCTGGACTTGACCATTTGACATAATTTGTCCAAAGAAGCAATAAGCAAATGTGATGCAAAAAGAGATTTCAGAAGTGCTGTGCACCGGGGCTTGGCTTCTCTTGCTGCTTTGCTTGTGAGAACCCGGAGACATCCATAAGCAAAAGCTTAACCTATTCTGATGGAGACATGTGGCCCAGCCATGCCTGTGCCCCATTGCAGGGCTAGCGCTGACCAACAGCAAGCACCAATTGCCAGTCTTGTGAGTGTGGCTATTTTAGAATCGCTAGCCCTCAGCCAACACAACCAGCAGATTGCAGCTGCATGTTTGAGCCCAGGCAAGACCCATAGAAGTACTGGCCAACTGACATTGCCAGCTGGCATTGCCAACTCATAGAATTGCTAGCTAAAAAGTAATTGTCTTAAGCCACTAAGTTTAAGAGTGTCTTGTTTTGCAGCAATATCTGACTGATGTAACAGTTGCTTATTAGCCAATTGTATTTGGGCATTAAATCTGCTTCAGCATCTATACTGTGAGATATCTGAGCCTAAGAGACATACAGCTTTTATAAATACTTCAGGATTTTGGATAGTCCTAGGTACATAACTGAAATTGCATAAACAATTAGATTAAATTTTCCTCTAATAATTTTAATATTGTTTTGTTGGTATCATGAGGATGAGATTAATGATCTTTACACACAATGGTATCACTTGCAATTTCTAATTGTAGGTATAATAAATATTTTTTTCTTTAAAAAGGCATAGAATTCATGATCTGTGTATCCTGGATTAGACCTTAGATTTTTAAAAAATTGCTGTAAAGAACAATACTGAGACAATTGGCATGATCTGAATGTGAGCTGTATGTTAGATAATAGTAATTTATGAATGTAAAATATCCTGAATTTTATAATTATGCCATGGTTATGTAAAAAAAATTCACCAAAAATGCTACAGATGGTACTAAATTTACTACTAATAAATGTATGTATGTACATATACACATATATACACACATAGGGGGACAGAGAAAACAGGTATAGTAAAATGCTAAGGATTTGGTCCATCTTAGGTAAAAGGTTTACAAGAGGAGTCATTGTACCTTTCTTGTAATGTTTCAGTACATTTGGAATTTTTGCTCAAAATAGAAAGTAAGGGGAAAAAAAGAGGTGAAATCCAGTACCCACCAAGTAATTTAAACATTTCATTTATAAAAGATCTAGGTCACTGTTGCTCAAAATGAAAGGTCTATTGGACACTAAGAATGAGCTGCCAGTTACCCCATCAACCCCACTGTCATCATTCATTATCTTAAGGAATTGATTCTTTAGTCCACAGTGGAGGATTAGGGAGGGAAAAGCAGGAGCAGTGTTTAATGAATGCTGTCAACTGAGTAGCCAGAAATGAACTTGGGAATCTTCAACCTTACCGTATCTTCTAACACATGCAAAATTTATGAGTAGATTCTAAGAACAAACATTTTCCAACAATATTGGTAAAAATAGTGTAGTGCTGACTTACTACTACACTCTAAGAGGATGTCTCACTGCAGTGAGAGCTATTGACGTTGCAATTCATAGCTGATAAAAGGGGAGAGATTGTGCTGCAATTTTTTTCTTTGGGTAAGGGACTCAGAATTTAAACTTAAACCATTCAGTGATCTCCTGAATGTTCAGAGCACTTTCCTCTGCAGACTGAGATATGGGATTCTCAGGAATTTAGCACTGTGACCCCAGTTAAAATTTATCTGACATTCCCTGACTTCTTTACTCATGTATTTGTGTACAAATAAGAAAAACCACCATTTTCTGGGAAAACTCTGAAATGCTACCGACTAGTTTGAGATATTTACTATTTCAGGAAAATTTTTTTACAAGAACTTTAATCTTTAACTACAAGCTGTTAAAGGTACTATTTTATTAAAATATGCAATAACTAAAACAAGCAAAACAGTCTGAAAAACTCCTAGTGCTTAGTTTCGAATGCTGTAAGAGGGTGAGTAGTTATGTTAGGTGTTTAGGCATTGATTTAAACATGTTTTCCAAAGTATTGATTTTGGTAAGAAGTACAGCTTAAGAAAAGTAAATTAATTTTGTCTATATGATTGAGATTGAACTCAGTTAAAAATAGTGGACTTTTCCCTGATATTCTTAAAATAAAAGCATTGAATTCAAAGATAGAAATGTTAAACTTCACTGCAATTAACATAATTGGAGGGATAAGAGATAAATACATAGCTCAGTAATAAAATTATTGGTTTAAAAAGGTCAAAGAGAGAAAATTCTGGTTAAAATAGAACTTTATTTAGCTATTCTTTCAATTGCTGATGGAAAATATGGCCACAGATAAGATAAAACCTTCCTGTTTCTTCTCTATCTACTCAGTTTGCTAAGTGCAAAGGCAAACAGCTTTACGAGTGCAGAATTGTTACTCAGTATCAGTTAACAAAATCAGAATCAGACCACATTTGCCTGAGAACTCAACACAGACAAGTCCAAAGCATGGAACTCTAATAAGAATAAACTATGATTAAGTAGACAAAGATTTTAGCTCTTTTAGGAAAAAAATTGTTTCCCATTTCAATTCAAAAAATAGTAACCCTGTGACTTGAACTGGGCTAGAGGAGGAAAATGTTTCTCTTGAAATGCTCCAAAATCTAATTTCTTGTACGTGTTTGCGATTTTTCCCTTACATAAATGAGATAAGTGGATTGTAATGCTTGTTATTTTAAAATATGTTTTATCCTTTCTGACTGAGCCCACGCTTCATGCACATGACTGTCCCTGGTTCAGCTCCATTTCTTAGCACTTTATCCTGTCACTGGTTGGAAGTGATGAGATATGTCCTGTTTTTTTTTACTATTTATAGAACGGAGGCGATGATCAGAAATGACAGATGGTGCTTATGTTAGTTAGGGTTTAAGTGAAAGTCTCAAGCTCTAGGCTTGTGTGTGAACTTGAAGAACTAGGAGTGGGCTTTTTATTAACTTTCCCTTTTCCTTTGTTAATCACTTTCTATTAATCAACCGTATATATGCTTAGAAATGGCAAAGGCAAATTATCTTCTCTTACCTACTGTATAAGAACATCTATACGGTTGCAAACCTCTTATAGTTATTCAAGGAGCTCTCCCCACCTGCCCTTTGCAGGTTTAATTGTTAATTGTTAAGCTTTAATATTTTATAATTACATAAGAAGAAAGAGGCAATCTATTATCCTGTCTAAATTTGTTCATATTTTACCAGGCTTAGAATGTCATCCTTTAAATGCAATGATATGGATTCTATTCATCTCAATTGATCATAAATTTTTAAATGAGCACGTTGATCTCTGAATTGTGCCATTTATTTATTCATATAATAAATATTTATTGAGTATGTGCCATATGTCAGGCATTTACTAGAGAAGTAACAGTAAAGAAGACACAATCCTTACTCCTATGCATTTTATACCTTATGTAGGATGCAAACAAGTGTGTAGACAATTATAAAATAGCCCTGTAAAGGAGTATAATATGTTCTAGGATGCAATTAAATGCAAAGAGCTATGGAAGCGTATAGGAGAGCCATACAATTTAATCTTTGAAATCAGAAAAGTTTCCAGAGAAAATACTATCCTAGCCGAGAACTGAAGGACAAGTAGGAGTTAGGAGGTCAAGACTAGAAATGGAGGAGGGAAGAGTCGGACAAGGGACAGGTGGAGAAGCATTTCATTGAGAGAGATGAGCATGAACAGGAACCTAAGAGTCAGGGACAGCGTAATGTGAGCCTAGAGTTGGGCGGTGTGAGAAGAGATGAGGCTGGACATGTCAAGCAATGAAGGCACGCTCATCCTTGTTAGGATCTGGAGCTTTACCCTGAGAGCCATGAGGAGCCACTGTGGATTTTTAAGTAAAAAGTAGACACTCAGTCTGCCTTTGGAAATGTATCAGAGCAGGGAAATACTTTTAGGAGAATACAGTTAAGAAGCTGTTGCAGTGATCCCAGTAAGAATGCTGGAGATTTATGTCAAGGCCTGGAGAGAAGTTGACCGATTTGAGAGAGATTTAGAAAGTGGACCCTAAAAGACTTGGTAATTATTTGGAGAAAGAGAGAGAGAAGAGAGTAAAAGATGATACCACAATTCTTTCCAGGGCAATTGGTGGATAGTGGTGATATTAACAGCTGCGTGTATGGATACAGAGGGCAGGAGAGAAGTTCAGGTTCCAGATAAAGGTTTGGAAGTCATCAGCATATAGATTGTACTTAAAACCCTGAGCATGAATGAAACCATTGGAAGTATGTACAGGGTGAAAGAAGGCCTAAAGCATGACCACAAAGGAAACCAACATTAAAAGAATGAGTGGAGCAAGAGGAACCTGGAAAACCAAGATGGAATGTTCAAAGAGACATGAGGAAAATCTAAGGTGCCAAGAAAGTCAATAGAATCCAGTGTCACCAGTGTCAATGTCATATGGGATTAAGTAATATGGACACCACAGAGAATCTTCTTGCGTTTTAATGGCTCATGCCTTGAAGCTATTGCTTTCCAGCCTTCCAGGACATTCCCTTTCCCCTTGACTACCTACTTGATCACCTCCTAGAAGTAATATTAAGAATCTCAAAAAAATTATTCCATTAATGAGTATTGCAATGAGGTCACTGCAACATGTGTATAATGAATTGTTTCAGAAAAATAATAGTAGTAACCATTTAAAATTTTCCCTCCCTTTTTAGGTCTCGAATTGTGACCAGAGGTACTTATAAACTGTTAGCTAGGAGTTCAATTTGATCCTAGAACAGAGGGAAAAAACTTTGTGTGCAGCAGTAGACTTATTAAGCTAATTACTTAAAACTCAAATTTCAGACTGAAAAGTGGGCTTGAATATATTGCAACACACTTAGTACCTATGTGACATTGGACAAATATCTTAAATTCTGAAGCTTCAGTTTTTTTACCTGACAATTGAAGGTGATAACAGTATGTACCTTTAAGTGTTATAGAAATTAAATGTGATAATTCATGTAAAGTGACTATCACATTAATTAGTTTCTTTTTAACAGTATCCTTGGCCTCTTTAATGTATTATAATCTAATAAACTAAATATTAAACAATCTGATAATTTTTGTTCTGTTGATTGTGGTTTATAAAAGCTGCAAAAATATTAGTCTGATGTTGCAACTTACTTTAATTCATTTTTTTTTTTTGGTGGCTGGCTGGTATGGGGATTCAAACCCTTGACCTTGATGTTACAACACTGCATTCTAATCAACTGAGCTAACTGACCAGCCCTGTAACTTACTTTGAAATGCATTACAGAAATTAGATGAATTTATGAATGTATATTAAGTGGACAGATCCATAGAGTTGTCCTTCCAAAGGTATCTGTTGTGTTTGCTGTAATAGTTACCTCAAGTAGAATTTTATAATATTTTATCACCTTCACAAATATACCCTGTATTTTTTTGTTTTTGTTTTTTTCTTCCATTTTTATATTTATTGAAACTTATTGATTATACATATTAGTGAGGTACAGAGTTGACTATCAATCCATTTATACAATGTGTGATGATCAAATCAGGGTAATTAGCATATTCATCATTACAAAACAATGATTTCTTTGAGATAAGGACATTCGATTTCCTCTCTTCTAGACGTTTGAAAACATACAGTAAATTATTGTTAATTATAGATGTTTAGCTCAACTGTGCATCCATAGAACTTATTTTACTTTTTTTTTTTTTTTGTCGTTTTGTGACCAGTAAGGGGATCGCAACCCTTGGCTTGGTGTTGCCTGCACCACGCCCAGCCAGTGAGCGCACCGGCCAGTCCTATATAGGATCTGAACCCGTGGCGGGAGTGCCGCTGCGCTCCCAAGTGCTGCACTCTCCCGAGTGCGCCACGGGGCCGGCCCAGAACTTATTTTTCTTATCTAGCTGTTATGTGTCCATTAACCAACTTATCACTATCCCCCTCCCCCTCCCCTTTCCTGCCTCTGGTAACCACAGTTCTGCTCTCTTTCTGAAAGTTCAACTTGTCCTTCCTTCCTTCCTTCCTTCCTTCCTTCCTCTTTCTTTTTTTAGCTGCCACTTACGAGTGAGAATATGTGGTATTTCTCTTTCTGTGCATGACATATTTCACTTAGCTTAATTTTCTCCAAGCTCATCTATGTTGCTGTGAATGGCAGAATTTCATTCTTTTTTATAGCCAAGTAGTATTCCATTGCATATATATACTACATTTTCCTTATCCAGTCATCTGTCGATGGACATTTAAGCTTGTTCCAAATCTTGGTTATTGCGAGTAGAGCTGCAGTAAACATGGGATTGAAAAATAAACGCTTTTATTTTATTTTATTTTATTATTTTATTTTATTTTATTTTTTTAAATTTTATTTTGTCGATATACATTGTAGCTGATTATTGCTCCCCATCACCAAAACCTCCCTCCCTTCTCCCTCCCCACCTCCCCCCCAACAATGTCCTTTCTGTTTGCTTGTCGTATCAACTTCAAATAATTGTGGTTGTTATATCTTCTCCCCCCCCCCCGGTTTTTGTGTGCGTGTGTGTGTGTGTGTGTGTGTGAATTTATATATTAATTTTTAGCTCCCACCAATAAGTGAGAACATGTGGTATTTCTCTTTCTGTGCCTGACTTGTTTCACTTAATATAATTCTCTCAAGGTCCATCCATGTTGTTGCAAATGGCAGTATTTCATTCGTTTTTATAGCTGAGTAGTATTCCATTGTGTAGATGTACCACATTTTCCGTATCCACTCATCTGATGATGGGCATTTGGGCTGGTTCCAACTCTTGGCTATTGTAAAGAGTGCTGCGATAAACATTGGGGAACAGGTATACCTTCGACTTGATGATTTCCATTCCTCTGGGTATATTCCCAACAGTGGGATAGCTGGGTCGTATGGTAGATCTATCTGCAATTGTTTGAGGAATCTCCATACCATTTTCCATAGAGGCTACAGCATTTTGCAGTCCCACCAACAATGTATGAGAGTTCCTTTTTCTCCACAGCCTCGCCAGCATTTATCGTTCAGAGTCTTTTGGATTTTAGCCATCCTAACTGGGGTTAGATGGTATCTCAATGTGGTTTTGATTTGCATTTCCCAGATGCTGAGTGATGTTGAGCATTTTTTCATATGTCTGTTGGCCATTTGTATATCTTCCTTAGAGAAATGCCTACTTAGCTCTTTTGCCCATTTTTTTAATTAGGTTGCTTGTTTTCTTCTTGTAAAGTTGTTTGAGTTCCTTATATATTCTGGATATTAATCCTTTGTCAGATGTATATTTTGCAAATATTTTCTCCCACTCTGTTGGTTGTCTTTTAACTCTTTTAATTGTTTCTTTTGCTGTGCAGAAGCTTTTTAGTTTGATATAATCCCATTTGTTTATTTTTCCTTTGGTTGCCCGTGCTTTTGGGGTCATATTCATGAAGTCTGTGCCCAGTCCTATTTCCTGAAGTGTTTCTCCTATGTTTTCTTTAAGAAGTTTTATTGTTTCAGGGCGTATATTTAAATCCTTAATCCATTTTGAGTTGATTTTAGTATACGGTGAGAGGTATGGATCTAGTTTCATTCTCCTGCATATGGATATCCAGTTATCCCAGCACCATTTGCTGAAGAGGCAGTCCCTTCCCCAGTGAATAGGCTTGGTGCCTTTGTCAAAGATCAGATGGCAGTAAGTGTGTGGGTTGATTTCTGGATTCTCTATTCTATTCCATTGGTCAGTGTGTCTGTTTTTATGCCAGTACCATACTGTTTTGGATATTATAGCTTTGTAGTATAGCTTAAAGTCAGGTAGTGTTATGCCTCCAGCTTTATTTTTTTTGCTCAGCATTGCTTTGGCTATGCGTGGTCTTTTATTGTTCCATATAAATGTCTGGATAGTTTTTTCCATTTCTGAGAAAAATGTCTTTGGAATTTTGATGGGGATTGCATTGAATTTGTATATCACTTTGGGTAGTATGGACATTTTCACTATGTTGATTCTTCCAATCCAAGAGCATGGGATATCTTTCCATCTTCTTGTATCCTCTCTAATTTCTCTCAGCAGTGGTTTGTAGTTCTCATTATAGAGATTTTTCACCTCCTTGGTTAACTCAATTCCTAAGTATTTTATTTTTTGGGTGGCTATTGTAAATGGACAGGCTTTCTTGATTTCTCCTTCTGCATGTTCACTACTGGAGAAAAGAAATGCTACTGATTTTTGTGTGTTGATTTTGTATCCTGCTACTGTGCTGAAATCATTTATCAATTCCAACAGTTTTTTTGTAGAGGTTTTAGGCTGTTCGATATATAGGATCATGTCATCTGCAAACAGGGATAGTTTGACTTCATCTTTTCCAATCTGGATGCCCTTTAATTCCTTCTCTTCTCTGATTGCTCTGGCTAGTACTTCCAACACTATGTTGAATAGGAGTGGTGAGAGTGGGCATCCTTGTCTAGTTCCTGTTCTTAAAGGAAAAGCTTTCAGCTTTTCCTCATTCAGGATGATATTGGCAGTGGGTTTGGCATATATGGCTTTAATTATGTTGAGATACTTTCCCTCTATACCTAACTTATATTGGAATTATCCCATGTATCTTCTCAGACCACAATGGATTAAAACTAGAAATTAATAACAAACGAAACTCTGGAAACTATACAAACTCATGGAAATTAAACAGCATTCTACTTAATGACATATGGGTCCAAGAAGAAATCAAGGAGGAAATCAAAAAATTTATTGAAACTAATGAAAACAATGATACATCATACCAAAACCTGTGGGATACTGCAAAAGCAGTATGGAGGGGGAAATTTATTGCATTAAACGCTCACTTCAGAAGAATGGAAAGATGGCAAGTGAACAACCTAACACTTCACCTTAAAGAACTAGAAAAACAAGAACAATCCAAACCTAAAGTTAGCAGACGGAAAGAAATCATTAAGATCAGAGCAGAACTGAATGAAATTGAAAACCAAAAAACAATTCAAACGATCAACGAATCAAAAAGTTGGTTTTTTGAAAAGATAAATAAAATTGACAAACCGTTAGCATGGCTAACAAAAAAAAGAAGAGAGAAGACTCAAATAACAAAAATTAGAAATGAAAAAGGCGATATTACAACTGATTCATCTGAAATACAAGGAATCATTCGAGACTACTATAAACAACTGTACGCCAACAAATTTGAAAATCTGGAGGAAATGGATAAATTTCTGGACACACACAAGCTCCCAAAACTGAACCATGAAGACGTAGAAAATTTGAACAGACCAATAACAGTAAAGGAGATTGAAGCTGTTATCAGAAGGCTCCCAACAAAGAAAAGCCCAGGACCAGATGGATTCACAGCAGAATTTTACCAAACATTCAAAGAGGAATTGACACCAATTCTTTACAAACTATTCCAAAAGATGGAAACGGACGCAAATCTCCCAAACTCATTCTATGAAGCAAACATCATCCTGATACCAAAACCAGGTAAAGATATAACCAAAAAAGAAAACTACAGGCCGATATCCTTGATGAATATAGATGCAAAAATCCTCACTAAAATACTAGCAAACAGAATACAGCAACACATACGAAAAATTATTCATCACGATCAATTGGGATTCATCCCAGGGATGCAAGGTTGGTTCAACATACACAAATCAATAAATGTGATACACCATATTAATAAACTCAAACACAAGGACCATATGATCATCTCTATAGATGCTGAAAATAAACGCTTTTAAATCTTTGTTTAAAAGTGTATGAGCATGTTGACAGAGATATTAATGAATATCCAATCTAGGGATCCAGGACTCATATACTTGAAGTTGTTGTTAATATCAGAGATGTTCCTTCTCTGTCCAATTACACATTCTCTGAATGATGGAATCCTTGGATACAGGTGTCACTGATATCAGGGACTTTGAAAAATATTAAAGGGGCCTCATAAACCACAAAGATGCTATTCTCAAGATTTATATGCCTTCATCTCTACTTATCTTGTTCAGCACAATAGATAGTTCAATTGTAAAACAACACTGTTAGCACAAAAACAACATTTTCAACATTACTAAAGTTAAATTATAAATGAATATAAATATACTAGCCAAAAACACCAGCTGGGTTCTAATTTCTAAGTACATCCTAGCTTCTCATCAATTTCTGATGATCATGAAGTTTCTACTGTTTGCCCTGGTAAATCTGTGATTTATTCAAGGGTCTGAACACAGATATGTTGATTCAGAAGGTTAACACACACACACACACAGGCACATATGCACACACACACATGCGTGCACACGCACACGCACACGCGCGCACACACACACACACACACACACACACACACACAAAGGACTAGAAAGAAATACCAAAATATTAACTGTGATTATTCCTGAGGGGTGGGATTATTAGGGATTTTTATTTCCTTTCTTGCTAAATTTTTTGCTATAAGTACCTACTAATTTTATAATCTGAAAGAATTAGTGTTTTGAAAATTAATAGTTTATTGCAAAGCTGTATGCGAGGGCTCTTCGAAAAGTCCGTGGAAAGATTCTCATTATCTTTCAATTCCATTTTTCCATGAACATTTTGAAGTACCCTCACATGTTAAAATGTTTTTCTCAATAACAGTCTTTAGTACTTTTGTTTAGATTTAGTATATATTTTCAAGAAGCCATTGTTTAATAGATATTTTTCATGTGATTTTAACTATTAGGATATTTTTTTTTTTTTTTTGTCCTTTTCATGACTGGCACTCAGCCAGTGAGTGCACCGGCCAGTTCTATATAGGATCCGAACCCGCGGCGGGAGCATCGCAGCGCTCCCAGCGCCGCACTCTATCAAGTGCGCCACGGCTCGGCCCTAGGATATTTTTATTTGCCCAGAAATTTCTTTTTTTTTCCCAGAAATTTCTTAATGTTACTAAATAATATTCTAGTAATACAGACTGTCCACATTTTGAAATTTAAATATGTGAGGAATAATGAGAGACACTATAAATAGGGCACAAAGAAACAAAATAACTGTCACTTTAGTGTAATTTAATGAAGCAAATGTGCAGCGTTTGTAGTCACTTATTTATGCTAATCTTGTTCTACAAGCAACTCACCAAGTAGAGTTTGTATCAACTTTCTGCTGTTTTGTTAAATCCCTCCAAAATTTTTGCTGCTACTTCTCTTGGAAAGGGCCCTCTGCAAAAGCTTGAAACTTTTTTTTTTTTTTTGTCTTTTTCGTGACTGGTACTCAGCCAGTGAGTGCACCAGCCATTCCTATATAGGATCCGAACCCGCGGCGGGAGCGTCGCTGCGCTCCCAGCGCCGCACTCTCCCGAGTGCGCCAGGGGGTCAGCCCAAAAGCTTGAAACTTTGAAGGAGAAATTAAGCTGTTAACTTTGATAGAGATATGTACAGTCGTGGTTTAGAAAAATATGTTATTACTTCAATTTAGATGAAACACTTTTAACTAATACTACCTCATGGAAATGCAACCTTTGTTTTGAAAATAAAAAGAGACTTATGATTTTTATTTCATGAGAAAACTCCCACAAGAGAAATATAATTCTGTTTCTTGAAAAAATAAATCTACTTAAACGAATAATTCCCAGAAAACACCTGCATCTTCTTTGGCTGCAAGAACATGACAGATTAGACAAAGAATATTCTCTACAAAAGCCATGATGTATTCAATAGAGTAATCGTGTATTTGCCAATATCATGCTAGGTGACTGAGTCATCAAAGCTGTGAAATAACAAGGCTACAGACCAGTGATAGATTAGGATGTTTCCTAATGAAGTCTGACTTTTAGGAACAAATTTTCATTAAAAGGAAAAGTTAACGCCTAGAATATGAGGAGATTTTATTCCTGTGCCTTCTATCCAGAATATCAATATCCAGGTAATATTGGGTACGGCAGGTAAGTGTTCATCAGGTAAGTGTTCAGCAGATATCAGCTCCATCTTTACAGTCATAGAAAACATAGTTACTTAAATATTGTTATGACTAATTTGATCTTAAATGGCAGAGAAACACAAATTAAACTTCATATCTATTTATATGTTTATACTATAGTAGTATACTAAATTTAGTCAAAGTCATTCAGCTACTTTGAGAGTTACCATGAAATAGAAAAATATGAATGCCGTTTAGCTGAAACACTATTACATACATATGGATGTGTGTGTATATGTGTGTACACATATATATGCATATGTAAATATGACAGATCCTTGAGCTATACTATCACTAAAAATAATACCAAGATTCTAAAAATAGACTATACTATATCCAAAGTTTCAATCATATGCCTCATGTTTTCCAAGTTATTTAAGAAAACTAAACTCCAATAGCTTTCTGTTCGTATAGTTTCTTCTCCCCAACTGTAACCTAAATCAAAAAGGAAAATTGTAGGTTTTAAATGATGTTAAATACTATTGAAAGGCCAAAATATTTACTGTTTTAATACACACATCTTTGTTCAAAACATAAACTCAAATAATATTTTAGAGAAGAGAATAAAATTCTTTACCCATTATTATTCAAAATACAATCACGGTTTAATATATTTTCTAGACTAAATAAATCTTAGTTAACATATAGATAATATTTCAATATTTAGACATCATAAAGGAAATTTTAAAAAGCTAAGTTTAAGAATAGAATTTTTAATGGCTCATAATGAAGTATAACTTGGAACTAATGACACTGAAAAAAATTCCATGTGATGCTAACTTTTAAGGATCTCCACATGATCCAAAGTGGAGGTGCCTGATAAATATTGACTTATATTGACCACAAACTACAAGACTGAATAGCTAATGCAATGCACCAAAAAAAAGGCATTTTATGGTTTTATAAATATTAAGCTTTGCATCCCATGCAGCCACATGGCTATAAGCTTTCTTTAACTCTTTATGTATATATAAGACACTACATGTATGTATGTATGTGTGTGAATGTGTGTGTGTATACATATGTATATCTGGTCTGTTACCACATAAGGAAGAGGCAGATGGGTGGATTTCTGAACTAAGCATCAAAAGAATCTGATTTAGAAAAAGGTACTGGAAGAGGAAATCTAGTATGGTAAACTAACCTGCTCTCCAAGGGTTGCTCTAATTTCTACTCAGGTGAGCAGTCAACAACATCAGACAATTCAGGGTGAAGTGACAGACGTGTGGAAGAGTGTAGTGACAAAGTCAGCATTAGGCAATATTCACAAGAGTCCCAGCAGGCACTCACTAGTGAGGATTACATGAGCTCATGTATATAATGCACCCAGCACAGTTTCTGACATTGTAAAGCACTCACCAAACGTTAGTCTTGTTCTTTCCAATTGAATGGGGAAAACAAGACACATCACACGTTATGACATTAAGTTAAAACATAAAATCTTCTATGAAGCTTTTCTATACAAAATGAAACTACAGAAGTTCAAAGAGATTCTTTTTGACTGGAGTGATGAAGGACAGCTTCATGGAATATTCTAGCATCTGAGCTAAACCTTAGAATTTTGGCAGTCTATATAGTGGAGTTTACCATGTATTACTTTTGCAAGTCAATTCACTTCCAATTCAATTTCCTCTTTGGCAAAATGAAAGATTTTCATTTGGGTACTACACACAGAAAGGGATGTATGGTCTCATAGTGGTTTTGGTAGTAACAACAAATGTGGCCACGAATCACTGGATCTGTAAATTCAGTATTTATGTCAGAAATTTTAGACGTCTAAAGAAATTAACTTTATGTCAGACTTGATTAGAATTCCTAAACAAACAAACAAAAGGAAAATACAAAGTTTTGAATCAACCAAAGTTTGCAAATAGGTGCTCAGATACCTTTTATAAGATAGTAGTCAAAGTAAAATAAAAATCTCAAGATAAGAGTATTTATGTTTGATAATATATTACTATAAACCAAAATAGTACCTTATACTAAAATATTATTACATTAATTACACTTAATCACCCCAATTATGTATAGCCTATTGATACACAATTTACAACTATAAACCAAAATAGTACCTTATACTAAAATATTATTACATTAATTACACTTAATTACCCCAATTATGTATAGCCTATTGATACACAATTTACAACTATTTTAAGAACAGTTTGATGAGTTTTGGCAACTATGTAATTGTGTAAATACTAACCCAATAAAAATTTACACTATTTCTGTTATTACCAAAAGTTCCCTGCCCCTACTCTCAAACTCAAGCAACTACTGATCGACTTTCTGCCCACTAGAGTTTTACCTTTTCTAGCATTTCATATAAATGGGATCATGCAGCATGTCCCTCCTTTGGTATGAGTTCTTCCCCGTGGCATAATGTTTTTGAGATTCATCCATGTTGTTGTGTGTATCAATAGTTTGTTCCTTGTTACTGCTGAGTAGTATTCCACTGTATAGACATACCACAATTTGTTTGACCATTTGCCAGTTGATAAATAAATTTAGGTTGTTTTCCTTTTTTGGCTTTTATGAACAATGCTGCTATAAACATTCATGTAGAAGACTTTGTGTGAACATGCTTTCATTTTTCTTGGTCAGGTGCCTAGTAATGGAATTACTAGATTGCATGGTAAATGTTATGATTAATTTTAAAGAACCTACTGAACTATTTTCTAAATTGACTGTATATTCTCACCAGCACTGCGTGTGGATTCCAGTTGTTCCGCTTTCCTGTGAATTCTTGACAGTCTTTCTAAATTTAACCATTGCAGTGAATGTGTAGTGGTATTTCACTGTGGTTTAAGTTTGCATTTCTGTAGTGATTAATGACGTTCATCATCTCTTCCAGCGCTCACTGGGCATTTGTATTTTCTTTTGTGAAATGGCTATTCACATTTATTGCCCATTTTTTAAAAAACTGAGTTGTTTTTCTCATTATTGAGTTGTAAAATATCATTACTCTGAACACAAGTCTTTTGTCAGGTACATATTTTACAAATATTTCTCCTCAGTCTGTGGTTTGCCTTTTCATTTTCTGAACAGTCTTTCAAAAGTGACCAAAAGTATTTAAATTTTATAAAGAACAATTTTCTCTTTTTGGTGGTTTTTGTTTTGTGTGTGTCCTATTTAAGTAATCTTTGCTTAAGCTAAGATCATGAGGATTTTCTCTTAAAAGTTTTGTGGTTTAGGTTTTGATTCATTTTGAATTAATTTTTTGTAATAGTATTAGGTAAACTTTGGGGTTCATTTTTTTCCATACATATATCCAGTTGTTAACATTTGTTGAAAAGACATTGTTTTCCCATCAAAATGACTTGGCGTCTCTGCTGAAAATCAATTGAATACTTTCTTCTTTTCCAAAACTGTTTGGCAATTCTAGATACTTTGCTTTTTCACATAAATTTTAGAATCACCTTGAAAATTTCTCCAAAAAAAGCCTGCTGAGATTTTGATTCAAAGTGTTGAAACGAAAGATTAATTTGGGGAGGATATTTTGTAGTGTTAAATAACAACAAATTTTTTTCAGATTCAAATTCTTTATAGGAAATTATCTAACATTGTGTTGGGGGTTTCTTTCTCCTTCATCTCCAGAACCCCTCATTCTTTCCTTTTTTTTTTTTTTTTTTCTTTCTCAAAGCTAAAGAATTATTTTGATAGAAAAGCCTAAACTCATTTGCTCACAACTGGGAAAAGCCAATCTAAAGCTCGAATCTCAAAAACAATGTATTGTTCTTATCAGGTGGCAGAAACTTGATTTAAATTAATAAATTCTCACACAATATACAAAAGTTTTCCTGTGTGGGATTTTACTGAAGATATTAACTACTTGAGAATTCCATTTAATGAGCTCCCATGAGAGATATTTTAATTCCCAGTGCTATAAAAAGTTGTACCTGTCCTAAACAACCAGCATATTTTAGTCTTATGGAAACTGAATTTTAAATTAGTCATATTTCTTGCTAGGCAATCAAAGAATTAGTGGCTTAACTCCAGCATATGTGTAAGAATGTATGTTTTCCAGTATAGCAGCTTCACCCTTGCCTTCATTTTACTATTCTACTTTTTCTTGCCCTGATTTTATTTTTCTATTTATTTTATGTTCCATTGTATGCATTTATTTTTTAAAACAATGTCAATTACTTTAATGATATTGTATGAGTGTGTTTATATCTATATACACATTATATGTATATCTGACATATATGAGTATACACATACATAATTAAATTCCATTTCATCATTACAAATCTATGGGGTAATAATTACACACATTGTTTATCATGAACTAACCATTTTTTATTTAAATTTTTTCTTTATTGAAACATAATTGATTATACTATTTGTGGCATACAGGGTTGGATATCAATACCTTTGTATAATACGTGATCATCAAATCAGGATAATTAGTATACTCATCTTTACAAAATGTAATCATTCTTCATGACCTTTAACCGATTTCTTGTTAACCCCCTGCCCCCTCTTTCTTTCTCATCTCTAGTAACCACAGTTCTACTAACTAGTTTTTAGAGAGTAATACATTCTCATTTCAGTGACCAACTTATTTCAATACCAGTATTTAATAGAAATAACCTCAACTTAGCTCTTCGATTTAAAAAAAATTCTTCAGGAAAGATGAAGACCCTAAGCAGACTATTGGTGGTAAATTATTTGCCCATCATTCCATCTCCACCTCCCGCCTCTCCAGTGGAGGAGCCCTGGAACTGCTGCTCCATCATTAGCCCAATTCCTCTTCTCCAAGCATTCCCTCCACCTGTCTAATTTCAAGTCTGGGGCTCTCTAGCAGTGTGGAGTGGTGGATGTGATTCTTTCAAACTTCATAGACTAGAGGCAAGATTGCAACCCTGTCTGCTCCTCATTACATCTCCCAGATCATTATCCACCCAATTTCCTATGGCAAGGAATCCTACTTCTTTGAGACTTATGCCATCTGGTCTCTATGACCTGCTAATTTTCTTTGTCATTGTCATCTATCATTTGACCACTCTCCCTTGTTCATCAAAAACATTAGCACCTCACTCACAGTCAAGTTTATGATTGCTAACTTAACTAGGCTCTCAGCATGGCCTTCAAATCCCAGTGTGTTTCCTTAAGCAGCGTGCTTTCTTATTTAACTATTTCTCATTTTCTCTAGTCTACTTTATGCCTTAGATGGCTATCCTACTTTTCTTTTCAGCCCAGGTAAAATCAAAACAATCAACTCCCATCTCCCATTTTTCTCTTTATTTTTGCCAGGTGCATCTGAGAAAAGTCCCCTTCTCTTGTCTTGGTCAATTTTCCACCTGTGCCCAGGAATCATTCTCCTTTTGCCTTTTAAGAACCTTACAGAATGAATTCTCCCTCCTCCCCACTATATCTTCAAACTCTTTGCTCTCAATGAGGTTTTCTCATCAGCATTTCAATTTGATCTTCAAGAAAGTGCAAATTCGAAAAATATCCTTCTCTCAACTACATGGTACATTCAACATTAACATTTTCAGTGCCATTAACAGTCTTCCTATGAGCAAAATCTGTAAGCCATTTCGAGGTACAGAATCGTCAATGCTATTTTTCCTACACATTTAAACCCGATTTCATTCGAAAATATTTTCAAGGTTAACTAACACCCTCCTGCCAGCAGGTGGCTCTGTGTCAAAAAGAGAAAAGGGAAAATTAAAAACACAAGTTGTGTGAGTACAATCAAAGATTTGGACCTAGGTCCCCGTCACTACTGTTTATTCTGTTTATACCTTAATAGTCACCACGAAATCAGTTTACTATATAGAGAAGAAAAGGACATCCATGAAGGAACAAATAAGTAAAACACTAAAACCAACAATTCGTTCAAGGAGATTTCAAATGAACTTCAGATCTGTAATGAGAAATGTTTTTGTTTTTGTTTTTATAATATAGACAAAAAGCTAAGAGAAGAAAATGGTAAGTATATTAAAAAGAACTATTGTTTTACACTGATTTTCTGAGGCTAGGGCAGAAAGGCTTTGACTATTATTTCTATGTCTGGCAAATATATATATATATATATATATATATACACACACACACACACACATATAAGAAAATAATTTTAAAAAATCTGTGCACACACCCACCCCAAGAAATGGAATACTATCTAACTCTGCTTTTTTTTGGAGGGGGGGGAACCACATTCTTTTTTTTCTTAATCGAAACATAATGGATTATACTTATCTGTGGGGTAAAGCATTGAATATCAACACCTGTGTGCAGTATGTGATGCTCATATCAGGATAATTATTATATTTGTCATTACACAATGTAATTGCTTTTTGTGGCCCTTTACCACTTTCTCACTAACCGTCCCCCTAACCTTCCCTCTTTTCCACCTCTGTTAGCCTCAGTTCCATTCTCTCCTTTTGAAAGTACAACAAATTATTGTGTTTGTTGTGTCTTTCTTTCCTTCTTTGTAAATTTACTTGTTTATTTGTTTAGCTCCCACTTATGAGTGAGGATATTTGTGGCATTTCTTTTTCTGTACATGGCTTATTTCACTTAACATAACTTTCTCTAAGTTCATCCATGTTGCTGCGAATGGCAGAATTCCATTTTTATGGCAGAGTAGTATTCCATTGTGTATATATACCATATTTTCCTCATCCAGCCATCTGTTGATGGATGCTTAGGTTGGTTCCAACTCTTGAGTATTGTAAATACAGCTTTAACAAATATGGGAGTTCAAGCAACCCTTCAACATGATGATTTCCATTCCTTTGCGTATACACCCAGCAGTGGGATTGCTGGATCGGATGGCAGTTCTATCTGTAGTATGAAGAAGCTCCATACTGTTTTCCACAATGGCTGCACTAATTAACAGTCCCACCAACAGTGTAGAAAGGTTCCTTTTTCTCCAGATTCTCATCAGCATTTTTTATTCTCTGTCTTTTTGATAATGGCTAGTCTAACTGGTATGAGATGATATCGCAATGTGGTTTTTATTTATGCTGAATGATATTTGAGCATTTTTCATGTGTCTGTTGGCCTTTTGTATCTATTCCTTTGAGAAATGCTTATTTAGCTCCTCTGCCCGTTTTTAGATCAGGTTACTTGTTTTTTTACTGTTAAGTTGTTTGAGTTCCTTGTATATTCTGGATATTAATCCCTTATTAGATGCATAGTTTGCAAATATTTTCTCCCATGCTATAGGCTGTCTTTTTGCTATGTTGATGGTTTCTTTTGCTGTGCAGAAGCTTTTTAGTTTGATATAATCCATTTGTTTATTTTTTCTTTTGTTGCCTGTGCTTTTGAGGTCTTATTCATAAAGTCTTTGCCCAGTCCTACTTCCTGAAATGTTTTCCATAAGTAGTTTTATAGTTTTGGTAGAAATGTAATTTCTTATATTTAAGTCTTTAACCCATTTTCATTTGCTTTTGGTATATGGTGAGCAGTATGGGTCTAGTTTCACTCTTCTACATGTGGATGTGCAGTTTCCCAGCACCATTTATTGAAGAGGTAGTCTTCCCCATTGTATGTTCTTGTTGCCTTTGGCAAGGATCAGTTTGCTGTAAGTACGTGGGTTGATTTCTGAATTATCTGTGCTATTCCATTGGTCTATGTGTCTGTTTTTGTGGCAATGCCATCCTGTTTTGGTTGTTATAGCTTTGTAGTATAACTTGAAGTCAGATAGTGTTATACTTCTGGCTTTATGTTTTTTACTCAGGATTGCTTTGGCTATTTGGGGTCTTTTGTTGTTCCATTTGAATGTTAGGATTGTTTTTTCTATTTCTGTGAAGAATGTCATCAGTATTTTGATGGGGATTGCATTGAATATGTAGTTCACTTTGAGTAGTATGGATATTTTCACAATGTTTATGCTTCCAATCCAAGAGCATGGAATGTCTTTCCACCTTTTTTTGTCCTCTTTAATTTATTTCAGCAGTGATTTGTAGTTCTCATTGTAGAGCTCTTTCACCTCTTTGGTTAAATGGATTCCTAGGTATTTTACTTTTTGGTGATGATGAAAATGGGCTGGCTTTCTTGATTTCCCTTTCTGCTATTTTGTTTTTGGAGTATACAGATGCTACCAATTTTAGCATGTTGATTTTTGTATCTTGTGACTTTACTGAAATTGTTTATCAACCCTAAGAGTTTCTTGGTAGAGTCTTTTTCTATATATAGGAGCATTAATCTCCAAACAGGTATGGTTTGACTTTGTCTTTTCCAATCTGGATGCCCTTTATTTCTTTCTCTTGCCTGGTTGCTCTGGCTAGTACTCCTAATACTGTTATTAAAAGAGGAGTGGTGAGGGCCGAGCCCATGGCGCACTCGGGAGAGTGCGGCGCTGGGAGCGCAGCGACGCTCCCGCTGTGGGTTCGGATCCTATATAGGAATGGCCGGTGCACTCACTGGCTGAGTACCGGTCACGAAAAAAGACAAAAAAAAAAAAAAAAAAGGAGGAGTGGTGAGAGTTGGCATCATGTCTTGTTCCTGTTCTTAAGGGAAAATCTTTCAGCTTTTCTCCATTCAGGGTGATATTGACAGTGGGATTGTCATCCACAGCTTGTATTATTTTAAGATAATGTCCTTCTATTCCTGATTTTCTGACTCTTTATCATGAAGCAATGTTGAATTTTGTCAAATGCTTTTTCTGCATCTATTGAGATAATCATATGGTTTTTGTCCTTGATTTTGTTGACATGGTGTATCATGTTTATTGACTTGTATACGTTGAACCATCCTTGCCTCTCTGGGATGAATCCCACCTGATCATGGTGTATAATTTTTTTGATATGTTGCTGTCTTTTGATTGCTAATATTTTGTTGAGGATTTTTACATCTGTGTTCATCAGAGATACTGGCCTGTAGTTTTCTTTTTTTGTTGTATCTTTGTCTGGTTTTGGTATTAGGGTATTGCTGGTTTCATAGAATGAGTTTGGGAGAATGGCCTCTGTTTTGATTTTGGGGGACAGTAGGAAGATAATTAGTATTAATTCCTCTTTAAATGTTTGGTAGAATTCATCAGTAAAAGCATCTGGTCCTGGGCTTTTTGTTGTTGGGAGACTGCTGATTACTGCTTCAATCTCACTGCTTGTTACTGGTCTGTCAGGTCTTCTTATTCTCCTTGGTTCAGTCTCAGTAGTTTATATGTGTCCAGAAATTTATCCATTTCTTCCAGGTTTTCAAATCTGTTGGCATATAGTTGTTTGTAATAGTCTCTAATGATTCTTCTTATTTCTGTGGTATTGGTTGTAATGTCTCCTTTTTCATGCTGGATTTTTGTTAATTGGGTCCTCTCTCTTCTTTTTTTAGTTAGCCTTGCTAATGGTTTGCCTTTTTTTGTTTGTCTTATTCAAAAAATAACTTTTTGTTTTGTTGATCTTTTGTATTGTTTTTTGGGTCTCTATCTCATTTAGTTCTTCTCTGATCATAATTATTTCTTTCTGTCAACTAATTTTGGGATTGGATTGTTCTTGTTTTTCTAGTTCTTTGAGGTGTAGCATTAAGTTACTTGTTTGAAATGATTCTATTATTTTGAAGTAAGCATTTACCACAATAAACTTCCCTCTTAATACTGCTTTTGCAATATCTCACAGGTTTTGGTATGATGTGTCTTCATTTTCATTAGTTTCAAGAAATATTTTGATTTTCTGTTTAATTTCTTCTTGGATCCTTAGGTCATTCAAGAGCTTGTAGTTTAATTTCCATGTATTTGTATAATTTCCAGAGTTTTGCTTGTTATTGATTTCCAGTTTTAATCTGTGGCCTGAAAAGATACTTGAAATGATTTCAATTAAAAAAAAATTTGTTCAGATTTACTTTGTGACCTGACAGGTGGCTTTTCATGGAGAGTGCTCCAAGTGTTGATGAGAAGAATACATATTCTGTAGTTGTCACATGAACTGTTCTGTAGATATCTGCCAGGTTCAACTGGTCTTAAGTGTAGCTTAAATCCTATGTTTCTTTGTTGATTTGTTGCTTAGATGATCTGTCCAATGCTGTGTGAAGGGTGTTCAGGCCCCTGACTATTATAATGGGGTCTATCTCTTTCTTTAGATCTAGTAGTGTTTGCTTTATTTATCTGATACTCCAGGGTTGGGTGCATATGTATTTATGATTGTTATGTCATCTTGTTGGATAGATTCCTTTATCATTATATAGTGGCCTTTTGTGTCTCTTTTTATGGTTTTTGGTTTAAAGTCTATTTTATTCGATATAAGAATAGCTACCTCTATTTGTTTTTGGTTTCTATTTGCATGGCATATCTTTTTCCATCCTTTCACTTTTAGTCTGTGTAGGTCTTTATAGGTTAGTTGAGTCTCCTGAAGACAGCATATAGTTGGGTCTAGCTTTTTAATCCACTCAGTCAGTCTGTGTCTTTTGAGTGGGGAGTTTAACTCATTTACATTTAGGGTTGTTATTGAAAGGTATTATCTTACTCTTGGCATTTTATTGATTTTGGTTTGGATGTTTTAAATATCTTTTGTTCCTTTCTTTCCCTTTTATTGTTTGTCTTTGATGTTTGTTGCTTTCTTGAGGTGGTAAGACTTCGTTTCTTTCTCTTTCTCATTTGTATTTTTTTTTATGTTCAAATCAGGATAATTAGTATATTCATCATTATGCAACATAATTGATTTTCATGGCCCTTTACCAATTCCTCCCTTACCCCTCTTCTTCTTTTCCACCCCTGACAACCTCAGTTCTGTTTCCTGCTCTTAAAAAAGTTCACTCATTTGCATTTTTGTTCTACCACTGTGTTTTGTTCTTTCTTGTGTATTTGTGGTAGTGATTGTTGTTTTTCAGATTCTAGATGCAGGACTCCCTTGAGGATTTCTTTCAGGGCTGGTCGTGTGGTGATGGACTCCCGCAGCTTTTGTTTGTCTAGGAAATACACTATTTCTCCCCCATTTCTGGAGGATAATCTTGCTGAGTAAAGTATTCTCGGCTGGCAGGTTTTTTTTCTTTTATTATTTTGAATATATCATCCCATTTTCTTCTGGCCTATAGAGTTTCTGTTGAGAAGTCTGCTGTTAGTCTAATGGGACTCCTTTATAAGTGACTTGATTCATTTTTCTTGCTGCTTTTAGAATTCTCTCTCTGTCTTTGAGCTTTGCCAGTTTGACTATAATGTATCTCAAAGAGGATCATTTTGGATTAAATCTGCTTGGGGATCTTTGAGCCTCTTGGATCTGAAAGTCCATGTTTCCCCCTATACGTGGAGAATTTTCCATTACTATTTAATGGGATATATTTTCAGTGCCTTTTCCTTTCTCCTCCCCTTCTGGAACACCCATGATTTGGATGTTTGTGTGCTTAAGGTTGTCTGCTGCCTCTCTTAGATTTTCTTCATTTTTTTGAATTTTTTTCCTTTTTTTTTTTTTGGTCTGTCTGGGTTATTTCAAAAAGACTATCTTGAGCCAGCCCATGGCTCACTCAGGAGAGTGTGATGCTGATAACACCAAGGCATGGGTTTGGATCCTATACAGGGATGGCTGGTTCGCTCACTGGCTAACGACACCAAGCCAAGGGTTAAGATCCCCTTACCAGTCATCTTTTTAAAGAAAAAAAAAAAAAAAAAAAGGAAAGACTATCTTTGAGATCAAAAATTCTTTCTTTTGCTTGCTCTAACCTGCTGCTTAAGCTCTTGGTTGTATTTTTTATTTCACTGAATGAATCCTTCAATTCCATGAGTTCTGCTATGTTCTTTTTAAGGTATTTATCTCTCTGTAAATTTCCTCATTCATATCCTGGATATATATATATTTTTTGTTTCATTGTAGTGTCTAACTGAGTCATCTCATATCTCATTGAGTTTCCTTAAGATTGATGCTCAGAATTCCTTTCCAGACATTTCAAGGGTTCCTGCTCTATGAGGTCTGGTACTTGAGCATTACTGTATTCCTTTGGTGGTGTCATATTTTCCTTTTTTTTTAATTTGTATTTCTAGTATCTCTACATTGATGATATTTGGTCATCTGATAGAGCAGTTGATTCTTCTATTACTTTGGAGTGGGCTTTGAGGAGAGAGGCTTCCTCCACTTTTTTCTGGGCTCTGCTGTGACACTCCTTGTATCAATGCAGTCAAGTGAATGGTGTGCCACCTGCATGGTGGCTGTGGCTACTGCTGTCACGGCAGCAGCTTTGGTAGACCCCCAATGGAAGTGGTGTTTGTGGCATGCTCCTGCCTTCTGTCAGGTGGTGGGGGGGATGCCTGCATCTCCTGCCTTGGTACTCAGGCATCCATTACCTAACTCTTGAGGCCTATGTGAACATCCTTCCTTTTTTCCCAGAGGCAATACTGCTCTGATTTTTATGTTTATAGTTTTTATCATTCCCTTTCTTGTAATTATAGTTTTGCTATCATCAACATTTATATTCATAGGTTTCATTCATTTTGAGACAAGTATTTCATTGTATAAATATACCATAATGTAGTATTGAGTCATCACATTAGGCAAATAAAAACCCAGACCAACTGAAATGCAACCAAGGGCAGGGGAATGTAAAATAGATATTGGAGAAAGAAGTTATAAGTATAAATTCTGGCCATTTATTTGTTGCAGAAATGAAGATTATAATAGTTATTCATATTTCTACTTGCCTTATCATGCATATTATGTTTATTTATAACCAACTACATTTTTTCTTCATTCCCTCTATTGTTTAATATGGTAGTGGTTAACTGTTGGTCTACATGGTACAGTGTAACAGTGTGCAATTGTGAATGAAACTAGTGGGAAAATGAACTGTCAAAACTGCAAAGGGTATGAGATTTACCCTACTTGCAAGTTAAGAAGTTAACTTGCCACAATTTCATGGATGTTGGTAGAAAACACAAATCTTCTGGGTCAGAGATGAAGGAGAGTTTATTACTCACACCAATAGCAATAGCCAGAGAATAAGCATTTTTGGTGACAGTTCCCTGTGCCTCAAATCCCACAGGACAACTCAAAAAGGGCTAGATGACACCTGCACAAACTGTATGTGTGAAACAGGAAAGGCCTGAGATTATGGAACCTGAATCTTTTATAATGAGCAGAAAGCATGCCTGCCCTTTATTCTGGAAGAGACCCTATATTTTCCAAGGCTGTTCATTATATAAACATTCTTGAAAAGAATGGACATCAGAGATTAAAGATATTGTGTTAAATTTTTACCCCTACTGGTGGCATTTGACAGAGGAGTTTTGGTAGCTCTGAGGCAGTATTACTAATGTATACATGGGAGCCAGTGGTACATTCATATCCACTAAGAACTTCTTTCCCCTCTAAGACATTGAAACACTTTAACTTAAAGTCATTTATAGCAAAAAATACAGCTCAGAATTATAAATGCATTTGGTTGTTTGTCTCTTTAGTCTCTGTTAATCTGGAACTACTCCCAATATTTCCTTGACTTTCACAGCCTTGACACTTTTGAATATTATGGTCAGTTATTTTGTAGAATGTCCTTCATTTTTTAAAAAGTGTTTCCTTATGATTAAATTCAGGTCTATTTGGCAGGATTATTACACAAGTGATGCTATGGTCTTATGACTAGAACGGAGGGGATGGGCAAGGGAAGACAAAGAGGCAAGCCTTGGCTTTGTGGAGATCAATGGGCAGAGAACACGCTCCCTGAGACCAGGAATTCGAGGTAAACTTCCACCCATAGACTTTCTGAGATCTAGTTCTGACTTCTCCAGTTACTACACATGCGATCTCGGGCAAATTACTTGACTTATTTGGGATACATTTTATAAAATAGCAACTTACTGAGTTCTTAAAGACATTAATAAGGTAATAAGGTATGGAAAGTTCTTAAAGCCAATATTGTTATTATTTTATTTATTTTTATTTTTATTTTTTATTTTTTTAAATTTTATTTTGTGAATATACAATGTGGTTGATTCTTGTGGCCCATTACCGAAACCTCCCTCCCTCCTCCCTCTCCTCCCTCCCCACCAACAATGTCCTTTCTGTTTGCTTGTCACATCAACTTCAAGGAATTGTAGTTGTTATGTCTTCTCCCCCCCCCCCCGGTTTGTGTGTGTGTGTGTGTGTGTGTGTGTGTGTGTGTGTGTGTGTGAGAATTTATTTATTTATTTTTAGCTCCCACCAATAAGTGAGAACATGTGGTATTTCTCTTTCAGTGCCTGAATTGTTTCACTTAATATAATTCTCTCAAGGTCCATCCATGTTGTTGCAAATGGCAGTATTTCATTCATTTTTATAGCTGAGTAGCATTCCATTGTGTAGATGTACCACATTTTCCTTATCCACTCATCTGATGATGGACATTTGGGCTGGTTCCAACTCTCGGCTATTGTAAAGAGTGCTGCAATGAACATTGGGGAACAGGTATACCTTCGACTTGATGATTTCCATTCCTCTGGGTATATTCCCAGCAGTGGGATAGCTGGGTCATATGGCAGATCTATCTGCAATTGTTTGAGGAAACTCCATACCCTTTTCCATAGAGGCTGCACCATTTTGCAGTGCCACCAACAATGTATGAGAGTTCCTTTTTCTCCACAACCTCGCCAGCATTTATTGTTCAGAGTCTTTTGGATTTTAGCCATCCTAACTGGGGTGAGATGGTATCTCAGTGTAGTTTTGATTTGCATTTCCTGGATGCAGAGTGATGTTGAGCATTTTTTTTATATGTCTGTTGGCCATTTGTATATCTTCCTTAGAGAAATGTCTCCTTAGTTCTTTTGCCCATTTTTTAATTGGGTTGCTTGTTTTTTTCTTGTAAAGTTGTTTGAGTTCCTTGTATATTCTGGATATTAATCCTTTGTCAGATGTATATTTTGCAAATATTTTCTCCCACTCTGTTGGTTGCCTTTTAACTCTGTTAATTGTTTCTTTTGCTGTGCAGAAGCTCTTTGGTTTGATATAATCCCATTTGTTTATTTTTCCTTTGGTTGCCTGTGCTTTTGGGGTCATATTCATGAAATCTGTGTCCAGTCCTATTTTCTGAAGTGTTTCCCCTATGTTTTCTTTAAGAAGTTTTATTGTTTCAGGGTGTATATTTAATTCTTTAATCCATTTTGAGTTGACTTTAGTGTATGGTGAAAGGTATGGGTCTAGTTTCATTCTCCTGCATATTGATATCCAGTTCTCCCAGCACCATTTGCTAAAGAGGAAGTCTCTTCCCCAGGGTATAGGCTTGGTGCCTTTGTCAAAGATCAGATGGCTGTAGGTGTGTGGGTTGATTTCTGGATTCTCTACTCTATTCCATTGATCAGTGTGTCTGTTTTTATGCTAGTACCATACTGTTTTGGTTATTATAGCTTTGTAGTATAGTTTAAAGTCAGGTAGTGTTATGCCTCCAGCTTTATGGTTTTTGCTCAGCGTTGCTTTGGCTATGCATGTCTTTTTTTATTCCATATAAATGTCTGGATAGTTCTTTCCATTTCTGAGAAAAATGTCATTGGAATTTTGATGGGGATTGCATTGAATTTGTATATCACTTTGGGTAGTATGGACATTTTCACTATGTTGATTCTTCCAATCCAAGAGCATGGGATATCTTTCCATCTTCTTGTATACCCTCTAATTTCTCTCAGCAGTGGTTTGTAGTTCTCATTATAGAGATTTTTCACCTCCTTGGTTAACTCAGTTCCTAAGTATTTTATTTTTTTGGTGCCTATTGTAAATGGGCAAGCTTTCTTGATTTCTCTTTCTGCATGTTCACTATTGGAGAATAGAAATGCTACTGATTTTTGTGTGTTGATTTTGTATCCTGCTACTATGCTGAAATCATTTATCAACTCCAAGAGTTTTTTTTGTAAAAAAACCTTAAAGCCAATATTATACATGAGATTTTTGCATAAGCAAAAAAAGTCCCCTATTAATGTTACAAATTATATAAAAACTCATTTGTAAAAACAGTAACAACTTTAGCCAATATATACTGCCTCTGCAGAGAATTTAGAGAATTAAGTGTTTATTAATTTTTCCTGCATACACATGCATGAACAATAAATAAGAAGACTCATACTTATCTTGCCTGATCTACTCAGATAAGAACAGCAGATGCCAGAGCTAAATCCTTACCTTCAGGGACATAAGATAGGTTTTATCTCTCTACTTTCAAGAGAAAGATAAAGGTTTAAATACAGGTAAAGTGAAGATAAAACACCATGGTTCTTATTGCTCGGAGTCAGTTTCAAGCCTCATTTAAAAAATGTTATATTTATTATGTATTTATCATGTACAACATAATGTTTTGAATGTGTATTATACATTGTGGAATAGTTAAATCGAGCTAATTAACAAATTACCTCACATAGTTAGAATTTTTGTGGTGAGAACACAACTTCCACTATTTTTTTCCATTTTTCAAGAATACAATGTGGTATATTGTATGTATATGATATGTATCCTGTACAGTATATCGTCATCAACTATAGTCCCCATAGTGTACAATATATCTCTTGAACTTATTCTTCCTGTCTAACTGTAATTATACCTCTCAAGCCTCGGTTTTATTGGCAGTTGAAATATTTTTGCCATGTGAAAATATACCAATCTGGGTCTCTCCTAGAAATAGTGCTTTAGCTGTAGTATGATAAATATACTGAGGCAAAAACTGTCAGCATCTCTTGAGCGATGAATAAAGCAATATGTAATTATGTCTGAAAGCCCTTTGTAGCTGAACTACTTATAGAGACCAGTAAAAATGAGCCACCTTTATTTTTAAATGAAGTAGAGGGTGATGTTTTAATCTTCTGCAGAAAAAAGTATAGTTGTGAGTAAAATTCTCAACCACTAAGACATCATTTCTTAGAAAAAAGAAGAAAAGAAACAACCATGGAAATCTGTTTGGGTGGAAATCTCACATCTGATCGTCTTGACTCACAAGGACTGCATTTTGAGTTACAGCCCATTCTTCCTCTTTGTTAAGCTGCAGCTCTACAGTGCACACTCACTGCTGGCAGATGGTAAAGCACTTTACGTTCTTAAGAGATAACCAGGGAAAATGATTCTATAACGCCTCTCAAGAGGTTGTTCAGTACTTTACAACCCTTGCTGTCAGGAAACTATTCTTCATATTTAACCTAAATCCCACAAGCCAAAGTTTAGACCCATTTCCTTTAGTTTAGTCCTCAGTGGGATGGAGAACAGCTGGTCACCATCTGCATAATATTCCTTGAGAAATGAGAAGGCTGAGATCATCCCACAATCTTCTCTTCTACTGGATAATGATCCCATTCATTTAGTCTGTCTCCATATCACCATTTTCAAACATTTATCATTTTAATTCATGCCTGTGAATTCTAAGTTGTTCATGTTTCTCATAAATTGTGAGTAAGACACTTTAATATTTGTTCCAGAGCTGAGAGTAATTTCTTTTCTCTGCTACGTTTATATTCGTAAGATCCTGGTATCACATCCATCTTTAAACAATATCATGCATTTCTAATATATCATTATCTATGTTCTCTGATTACTATCTTCTTTTTAGCTAAGGCACACATTCTTGAATTTAATTATGTATGTATTTTTTTTCTTCTGTATTTGGGTCACTTTACAAACATGAATCTTATGGCTAAATTGTATTAAACTGAATTCTATTTTTTCAGACTAGGCCAAAAACCCATTGTACAGTGGCAAATATCTTATTCTTCTATTTGAAATTACCCAAGATTTTAATTTATATGCTTCATATACCATTAATGTGACCATTAAATACAATATAAAAAAACAGCTGGATTCAACATAAACCCTACAAAATATTTGGCTTCCAGGTCATTGTTACCTTTAACGACTGTTTCTTTTTTCTAGAAAAATATTTCCACTGAATAATAACATTAACTAGCCAACATTTGGGGGCAACACATATACAAGTATGTATTCTGTCTGGGATGTTGATGTGCATAGAATATGTTTCTAAATTGTTTTCTTTGCCTCTATAGCCAGGTCAGAAATGGTTCACTGCGACCTTGTTCCAATTAGCTTTAGTGTATGCGGGCCGTTCTGCAGCATGGTTTTGTAGGAGTATCTCATGCCTTTTTTTGTATGTCCCCAAATTGTGGCTGTGGCTGTGAGCTATCTCCAGCAAAATTCTTCCCCAAACCACAGAAAGTGATATGTGCATGCAGAAAGCTCACTTATTGTCTGCCTAGAAACTGACTAAAAGAAGGGCTGACCCAACAAGTCAGATTGTATTTTTCTGGTGTCATGATTTCCATTCCTACAGTGATCTTCTTTATGTCAAGATAAATTATACCTATTTTAACCAATTCTGTCTGCAAAACTGTTAGATTGGTCTCACAGGATATTTTTTTATAAAGCCGTGCTGCCCATTATTTTATTGTCTTTAAATTGTTTGTAAATTGATTTTCTAATGATCAAATTTAGCTATTTGGTGGGAAGAGAAGGTAAACTTTTATGTCTACAATTTTTAAGAGGCATTTTGAAAGGACAAATGTTTAACTCAACTTTACAATTTCTAAAGGACTCCTTTCTTTTTTAAAAAGACAGACACTGCATTGGCTCTTAACTGACAGAATTTACACTTAATAAAGAAATACTAAATAAGGATTGGCATTAAAAGAGCTAAAGCAATAAATTAATTCTTGATTTCGGCTTAAAAAAAAATACCCACATAGTATGAAACTTTCCAGTGTAGTTCTCCATTTTCTTCCCCAAACAGACATACCGAGAATGTCCTTACTTTTAATTTGGTCATGAATTATGTAATAGTTACTCATTGCTCTGAATCCAGAAATATTCTGCATCTTTTAGTGTTCATGCAGAAATACATTTCAAAAGTTACTTAACAGTTTCAAACTGAATACTATTTAATTAAAAAATATTAAAACCATAATTTGAAGTTAGAAGGCTTTCATTTAGACATGTCTCATTTGAACTTATAGTTCCCTTATGAAACTGAAAATCATTCATATCAGTTGTTCTCAAATTGTTTTCTCACCTATCCCATAAAGGATTTTTTATTCATTTTTCAACAAATATTTTTATGTACCTTCTATGAATAGGTGCTATTACACCTTCTTGGGATGCATCAATAAAGAAAATAAACCAAGATCCTTCCTTCAAGGAGGTTACATTTTAGTGAGAAGAAACAGATAATAAACATAATAATTAAAGAGTATATTAGAAGGTGATATGTGCTATGGCAAAAATAATAAGCAGAATAGGAAAATGGAAGTCAGAAATGTGAAAGTTGGAGAGAGGATTGTGTGGTTTGTTGTATGAATAAGACTTGAGCAATGCCTTACAAGAGGGGAGAAGATGGGCCAAGTGGGAAAAGAGTATTCCAAACACAGGGAAGAGCTAATGCAAAGACCCTAAAGTGGGAGCTTGCCTAGTGTGTTCCAGGGTGCCGGTGTGCCGGGACTGTGATGAGGGATAGTGAGAATAGTGGAACAGGAGGTCAGCTAGTGAGAGGCCAGATCCTGAAGGGCCCTGGGGGCCATTGCAAGGACTTTGGTTTTAACTCTAAATGAAATGGAGGAGGGGTCACCTCAGGGTTTTAAACAGAGGAGAAACATGATCTGAACAACATTTTGAAAGGATCATTCTGGCTGCTTTGTTGGAAATAGACAAAATGGAGGCAAGGGTGGAAGTAGGGAGACTTCTAAGGAGGCTATTGAATAATTCAAGTGAGAAATGATGGTAACTCAGAGCAGTCTGGTGAGAAGGGTTTGTTTATAGATATTTTTGAAGATGGGTCACAAGATTTATAAATGCATTTGAAGTGCAACATGAGAGAAAGAAAAGATAAAGGATGACCCAAAGCTTTAGATGTATAAAATCTATAATAAGCCTGAAGTTCAGAAGAGGAGACTGGGATGAAAACATACATTTGCGAGTGGTTGGCATATGGACTATGTTTTTCAAGGCCATAAGGTTGGGTGAGATCACAAAGGGTACAACTGTTGGGAAGAGATATAGATGAGCCATGTGGCAGGTCAACATTTTAAGGTTGGACTGGAGAAGCAGAAAAAACAAAGGATCCTGAAAAAGAGAGACCATTGAGGAATAAAACCAAGAGTGTAGGCCAAGTGGAAAATCTATATCAAAGAAAAAGATTAGTCAACTGTATTAAATCCTGCTGATCAAGTAAGAGAAAGGTAAAATTGATTATTGGCAACTGTTAAAGTCATTAATAATTTTTGATGAAATGAAGGGTTGCTATGGATTGAATTGTGTCCTTCAAAGGTCCATGTATTAGAAACTTAACTTCCACTGTGACAGTGTTAAGGGGGTGGGAAATCCCATTATGGTAATTGAAAGATGGGGCCTTGAAGGGGTGATTAGATTGGGAAGACCATGCCCTAGTGAATGGATTAATCTATTGATGGCTTAATGGTGGTCATGGGCATGGTTCTGATTGCTTTAAAAGGACAGTTAGTGAGGAAGTTAGTTTCTCTCTTTGCTCCTGCCATTTTCACCATGTGATATCCTGTGTTGCTGTACAGCCACCACCACCAAGGCCCTCACTAGATGTCTTCCCTGGACTTTGGACTTACCGGCTTCCAAAACTGTAAGCAATAAGTATTATTTCTTCTAAACCACCCAGTTGCAGGTATTTCTATTATAAGCAACAGGAACAGACTAATATGTGGGTGAAGACCTAATTTTGTAGCATTTAATAGATTAAAGAGAATGGGAGAAGAGGAATCAGGGAAAGCAAGTATAGACAATTCTTTTGAGGAATTTTATTAGAAATAAGAGGAAATTGGTAAAGGTCCACGAAAAATGTTTGCATTGTGTAATGATAAAATAAAAAAAATTAAAAAAAAGAAATGAGCAAAAAAGGGATGGTAGTTTTTAGAAGAAGTGAGGTTAAAAGAGGATATTTTTAAGATAGGAAAAGTGACAGAATGTTTGGATACTGATAGGAAATAATTGGTAGAGGGTGAAAAATTGATGACATAGAAAGGAGTGAAATTGTTCTCAGTTCTTGAGCAGGGAAAGGATGGGATCTATGTCCAAGTGGAGGAGTTGGCTTTCCATCACAGCATAATAGTCTTCTATAATAACAGGTGGGAGAACTGATTATGTGGTTCCAATTATTGGTGGATAGGTACTTGTAGTGGTGGGAGACTATAACGGTGTTGACGTTATTGTAAGTGACAAGGTCTAGTCTTTGATCCTGGCAGTTAATAGCTGAGACGGGTGAAGCATGAGATCATTGGAGGAGAGGAATTAAAAAACCTGTATTTGTTGACCGCATAAAGTAAGGTGCTGTCGCCTTCATTATACAGAAGTTGAAAATAAGGAAATTGATTCCCTGAAAACTTTCCAAGTTCACATCCCCCACGAAAAGTCTTTGTGTGCCCAGGTTTGCAGACTACTGATGTGGATTGTTGAAAATTTAAAACAATCTGGTACATTATCATCTTGTCTGGGGGAAAAAAAAAACTATTGCAGCTAAAAATATTCAGATGAATGTTTAGTTCAATTAAAGTTGCCAGAGACCAGCTCCAGTCGAGTTGTGGGTACCAGAAAAGGGAGAGGGAGGGTCGACGAAAATAACAAAGACAGACGGAGACCTCAATGCATCAATATGCACGTTCTCTCTCTGCGGGCTGTCAGCGTGTTGCAGCTGGAGTCCAGTAGAGCATGAGACAATGCCTTTTATTTAGATTTTTCTCTGCAGGGGGGTTTTGGGTACTATTTTTATTGTATCAGCAAGCTTAAATCAATAGTCCAAAAAGCAGGGAGGGAACTTTTTTAGAGGTCAGCACATCTTAGGTGATCAACTCATGCTTCTTTTCCTGGAATCAGGTTTATCAGATTCAAACCATCCCTTCATTGTCTTGAAGTTATCTTGTGACCGTTTTCTGTTAGCAAGCTGTGGTTAATATCCACCCTGTTAACAGGGTGGGAGCCAAATGTAAAAAGAACAGTGGATATCTGAGCAGCATTATCATGCACATTTTAAGATTATGCATTGGCTGTGGCTCCGTAATCATGATCTAAATGTCAAAGTGTCATTGTGCACAGCACCATCCCTCACAAAACCAGTTACATTTACCTCTTAGGTCTAACTTTGCAGGTTTAATAATTTTACAGCATATATTTTTATCCCAATATCTAATTCTTAATGATTTATTTAAAACTGGGCATCAGCAAGTAAAGGGAATTCTATGGTTTCATTCCCATATACTTAATTTATCCCAATCATATAATTTCCCATTAATACCAACCATTCTCTTGACATTAATATGATCTCCAGTAAATGATGTTTGCCAACTTACATTAGGCTGCAGCTCATATTTAGTCATGAGCAGTGCTTTTGGAACGTGTGTTGGTGTGGTCAGTTTATCATAAGGGGATAATTTTGAATTGCCCAATTTAGTCGGATCCTCTGTGGGAATGTTTAGTCCAAGACCGCATAATTATTTGTGTTATTTTTATAATCTTTTGGGAATTCAGAGAACTGCCACACTAACCAAAATATCAAAAGAGAGAGTAAAAGCAGTATCACGAAGCCGAGGCAGGCAGCCTTTCCGGTTGCAGCATGTGCTCGTAGCTGTGACCTTGCCGACAGCTCTCCCTCCAGCGGCCTAGCCAACTTGGAGAGGGCAGCGCATGCTGACTCCTTTAGGATCCTGCCATGGCGTGGACCACGTCAAAAGTAGAGGGCAAATTAAGGAAAAAGCAGTTTGGAACTCTCCAGAGAGGAAGAATACTCTTTTTCAATATGAGGAACTGTATCATCTTTAAGAAAATATTTCTATTGAAATGTTCTTTTTTGACACTGTCTGGCACTTGACTGGCTGAGGCAGTGAATCTAAGGATAGCAATAAACCCATTCACCAGAGCAGGACAGACCCAAGGAAACCTGCCTCACCTGTAGAAGTTGATGACACAGTTTTAGTCTTGCAGGAAATCCTGATATCAAAGTGTTTCAACAGTCTTTAAGCAATTCAAGTGAACGTCAAGGGTATTGCTTGTCATACAAACCAAAGTACCTGGATATCCCAACAAGTTGGTGGAGCCTATGATAGGGATTGAAGCAAAGCTATTTATAATTTGAGGGATGCACATAACCACCATCTGGGAAGCCTATTCATGCGTAGTAGGGCCTCTAGTCAGCAAAACCAACAACCTACAACTAAACTCAGAACTTACTTCTGCAGCTATTACAGAGATATATTGGTATGTAGAAGGAAAGGATGACAACTTTCACTGATAAATGGGGAACATCTACTGGAAACTATTTGCTTCAATTAAAATAGAGATTTCTGACCCTCTCAGAACACCTCTGTTCTCAGCCAGACCAAGTCCTCCTCTGGCTGTGCTCTGCTATTGGGACTAATACACATTCCATTTGGAAGTAACTGAATGAAAACATAGAGGCAAGAGCCGCCATAAGCTCAGCAACACTTTGGCATTTAAATACTTTTAAGAGAATTCTACAGAAATCTGAGAATATATATATATATATATTTTTAAAGATGACCGGTAAGGGGATCTTAACCCTTGACTTGGTGTTGTCAGCACCACGCTCAGCCAGTGAGCAAACCGGCCATCCATATATGGGATCCGAACCCGGGGCCTTGGTGTTATCAGCACCGCACTCTCCTGAGTGAGCCACGGGCCGGCCCGAAATCTGAGAATATTAATACATATATTTGCATGTCATTTTCCTTATTCTGAATAAAGGTAGTGTTTAACATGCATACAGACTCCTTACTTAGCTTTAAAGCCCTTTATAATCAGGTGGGCTAGAGATCAAAAGTCGCTGTTCTAATCCAGTTTCTTCCTACATTGTATTATCTTGCATCAAGAAAGTCCCGTTTTCCACTGGACATTCTTGAAGTATATTATCTATATTTATGATTCTGAAATTGGGGTTCCTGGGAGGATTACAAGGGAACCATCTCTGCATATCCTGAAATGTGGTAGTGAGTACATGAGCTCCTTATAAACCTGGCCATTTCCAGAGCTGTATGGAACAACTTTTCTTAGTTTAAAGTTTTCATCTCAGAAAGAGGCAATATGAAACTTATAAAAATATGATTCTATGAGCTGTTTAAAGATCCATGTATTAAAAAATGTTTTGTCAAGAGTTCCTCTGATACTGAGAGCACTTTAAAAAGTTTGCATAAATTGGCTTGACTGGCATTATGTATAAAAATCGGCATTTCTTCAGTTTTAGTTATAGTCTCATAAAAATGTTTTCCTTTATAAAAAAGTGCAAAGGTTATAGAGTACAGAGGAGAAAAATGATTACCAGAATTTTCTTGTCTTAAATCAAATCCCCACCAGAGAGCTATAAAAATTTCTTTTGTGCTTTCCCAAGCATTAGTAAGAATGTTTATGATTGGAAAAATTTATTTCCAAATACTTTTATGCATTTACTTTGCCATATGTTTGAAACTAGGCTTTTAACTATCTCCCTGGATACACGAGTGAGCTTACAACAGTGCTTATTTCCAAAGGAATATTGGAGAAATACAAGAAAAATAACAGTAAATGAAACAATACGTGCATATTCAAATGTAGACAGATTTAATATAAATTGAAGTGTTTGGTTCATTTTTCTTTTCTTAAAACCTTAAGAATAATTTTAATTATAAAAATTAAATAGAGAACATCTAATAGTGTGTATTAGCATTCAGTTAGCATTAAGACATGTACGGACAGTCTACAAAGTCTTTTTTTAAATTTTAAGTTTATTTATTTATTAATATTATTATTTGTTTTACATTCCATGATGATGTTGTGGAGCAATTGGCGGGGAAGGGGAGAAGGGGAAGGGGAAGGAAATAGGATGGGAGAAGGAGGAAGGGTGGGACGGGGTTGAGGATTGCGGCACCGCCTCATTCCTGCCCACAAAGTCTTTAGGCTTAATTTACAAATAGCCCTTCCCCAGGGAAACCTGCCACAGAGTACTGAGCACAGAAACTCATTTCCTTCCAGCTGCTGACCTTGAGGCCGTCTTCCTTCGCTCCTGCAGCCCTCCTGCCTTTATGCTAGCCCAAAGGCTTTACACCCATCTCCACAGGAGAACTTTATTGCAGACTCGGGGGGAAGAGGTGGTTGAGGGCAAGGCAAGTCTCTTATCAGACCTTGAAGTCTGTGCATATTGCACACTGCCTGCCTGCTTATGTGAACTGATGAATGACACAATTTATTTCAAACAATTATAAATGGACAATCCCTGAAAAGATCCCTACAACAGACCCCTAAATAGAAAATATTAAAATGTAAGCACAGACAGACAACAAGGAAGTTACAAAGCTGACTTCTCTCCTGCCCTTCTTTGACAGCTATGTAAGGAGATTAAAAAGCAAAGGATAATCTAATCGGATATGAGAGGAAGTAGTGTAATAAAATTAGCCAATCGAGAAGGCCATTTGAGACGTGAACTTAAACCACTGTCATTATCGATGAGCTCTGTGCTAAGAGATGATTATACTTTAAGGTATTAGATAGTTGTAGTAATACCCTTATACAATTTTATACAGAGGAAAAACATATTTACATGCTTTTTTTTCTTTTTACTCTTAAGGCATACTAGTTTTTAAAAAAAGTTTGGAGACCACTGCTGTAATCAACTGGATTACCTTTTGTAGACAATAAGAAGCTACTGAAGGTTTTTAGTCAAAGAGTAACATGATTATGTTGCTATTTAGAAAGATTAATTTAATTGTAAAATTCAAGATAAATCAGAAAGAACAAGACTAGAGGCAGGAAGATTGGTTTCTAATGATCTAACTTAATGTTCAGCACAGCTTCCTCTTTCTGTGTCCTCAAATATAGCTTGAGGGAAATTTCTATCAAACCTGAAAAGTTGGATTGGCACTTAAATTGGAATTACCATCAGTTATGGCATGCCAGGGAATTAGCTTTCTTAACTATGCTTAATAAATCATGACCCCAAACGATTTATATTCATAAAATTAACTGTACTTCATAATTGTGACCCAAAACAATTGATCAGCTGTTCAAACATTCCTTTTAAAAAAATGATTACCAGCAGACCTGGAACATAGCACATTCTAGTTAATTGAAATTATTTTCATTTTAAGATTATACTTGCTGTAGGCAGTATTCTATGGTCTAGATTAAGAGAATGAAGCAGAAAATTTAGTAATCTTTTGGGTTTGTTTCTGTATGGTAATTTTTTTGGTTTGTTTCACAAAATTTACTATTCCCATTTATTTCTTTTGAGGAGATTAAAGTAAAGAGATTAGGACAAATTGAGCATGTTTGTCCTCACAGCCTTACAGTTAGGAAAATGATTACAGGTTTAACATGACAATCCTGGACCTTCTTCCACATTATAAGGTCAGAGCAGCCCACAGGAAGCAGGTTGCTTTGCTTTTATCAGCATCACTGTTGAGACAGTATGTTGCTGAGAGTCTCTATCTTTTTTCTCTATAAAAGCTATAATTGATAGAAGAGTTATAGTTGGAAATACAAGAAAAAATAAAGACACTAGAAGGAAATGAGCCTTGAATTGATTTTGAAAAAGATAAAAGATAAAGGAGCCAGTAAAAGAGGTCTCTGCTTCACTAAGCCCGTTTAACGTGGTCACAGTGAGGGTGGTCATTCTTGGGTAGTCATTACATGCTTGGAAGGCTAAAAGTGAACAAAAGCAGACATGACCAAGGAAATCAAGGTTTTTTCCTCCATGGCACAAAAAATGTCAATGATTCTCATCAATTAAATTAAACCAAATTAAGGTTAGGTGTTTGTTTTACAAAAGAATGAAACAATAATGTAAAACACTGTACTACCCAGCAAATCAATTATAAAAGTAAAAAGAAACGTCTGAGGGTCTAATAATGGCTCTTACTGTAGACAACAAACAAAGTGACTATTTTACCTTAATGTAATAGCTAAGTATAGTAATGCAAGTGTATTGTTTCTTTTCCAATTTCTCCCACTTAGAGTTATGCCTTTGCGTGTTCTGTGGGTGGGTGTTCTTTATTGGGAACCAGAAATGAATGTTTTAATCTTATTTCCTTCTAACTTGTGGGCAGAAACTATCTCTTATTCATGTTTTTATCTGTAGAGCCTAGCATGGTCCCTGACACGCAGGAGTAAGTGCCCGATGACTTTCATTTAATGGAGTGTAATTTTCTCCATCACAGTATTTCTCTCAGCCAAAATAATCATTCAATAGGTATGTTTTACTAACCAATTCTTTATAAAAAAAATTAAGTACCTTTGTAAAGTCTCTTTCTTATTAGAGAGATACTTTAAGGTCTCCATACAGACCTGAGGAGAATAAGGACTATGCCATACTAAGGAATAAAAATTTTAGCCAAACTTTTTGAGATGACATTGGCCATTTTCTAACAGGTGACCTTGGGCAAGTTACTTATTCTGTGCTTTGATTCTCTCATTTGTAAAATAGAAATTTTACCAGCTTTGTGGTGTTGTTGGGAGGAGTAAATACGAAAATACATTGGATATATTTACAAAATTGTCTGTTTTGAGGTTTAAATATATTAATTAATATGAAATGCTTAGAGCAATGCCTGGTGTCCGTAAGCTGTGTTAGCTATGAGTATTGTTAAGAGGAAATAAAGGACGGAGACTTAATCAAACCATAAAATGGGGACACCGTATCTAAAAAAAATTGTCTGACATGTGGTAGACAGTCAATAAATGTTAGCTGCTATTCTTATTTCTGAGACAATGGTTTAGATAAACTCACCAATGAGCACATTATTCATCAGGGTCAAATGCCAAACGAAACTTTTGAGCAAGCTAGTAAGTCACCATTTATGCAAATTATTTTTTCAAGGACACTGAGGATATAATTTCAGAACAGTGCACAGAGTTACCTTTTCCAGAGACAACTGAATACACCTCTGTACTCTGGATACAATGTATAGTCTTTCCTCCCCATAACCCTTCATATGTCTCTCATTTCCTCTGCAAACTGTGAACGGACAAGGATGGGGTCGTGATTATGAAGCACAGTTCTTACTTTTTAATATAAATTGAGTCACCTCTGAGTTCCTAGAGTTTATCACAATACCTGGCACATTGTAAGTGCTCACTAGGTGTTTTTGAATGAATGATTGATAGTGACCACATTTCTATCCCTCTTTTGAATGTTCTTCTGAGCACCAGACACACAGAACTCTATACCAACTAGATAGATATTGGATGTCCCACGATCATGATATTTTGAGGAACTGATCTGTTTGGTCAGAGATCATTCAATAATAACTGATTGAAATATTAACTAGAATTATCATCAATGGTGGTATTCTACATATTCTGCCACAGTGTTATATATATGCCATGGCTACACTGGAGAAGAATATGGAATTTTTTCTTTAAAAACAAAAACAAAATCTTTAAGATTAGCATCATTGACCAAGAATCAAAAGATTACTTTTGCAACAAGACTTTGGAATTTAGTTAAATAGTTATCACTTTATGCAGATAAGAATTAAACACATATTTATATTAATAAAAATACCTATAATCGGCTGGAGTTATATTAAATTGTTCATAACAAAAAATTGTTCAAATAAAAATTCAACAAAATGAAACAAAAAATTTCAGTAACTATACCTATAACTATAATACTGTAGAATAGCTTATCTCTTACTATAAAACAAAAACATCTTGGAAAACAACATACCCTAGTCTATGAGAGATACAAACCTAGGTCAGTTTTACAATAATAACAGCCATTTGGCTTAAGAATCCTAGTTGAGATATTTAACAATAATTGTCTGGATCATGGGCCTATGAACCCTGTATTGTGCATTGATCCCAATGGACTGGGAATGAACACCATTTAAACATTTGAGCTGTGCACATACCTTGGCCTGAAGATGGATATTGAAACATTGAAGTTTTCCATACAAACATCTTTTTTGTATTGCTTGTGGACATCAGATAAAGCAGGTCCAACATGTTCCAGTTAAAAGCAGTCATATGGCATCTCTGAGGGAATAATTATTTGGCAAATACAAATACGAGTGCTAAAAAGTTGGTAAGCATTTTCTTGGAGCTAGTGATATGACTATTCATTCAAAACTGAGCTTGATTTGGACAGTTTATTTATTTATTTATTTATTTTAATGAATCAGTAAGGACATGAGTTATATTTTCTTTATCCAATAAATGTTATCCTTCAAAACCAAGCCAAAGACATTCAGGAAGATTTTGGCAGAAATTTAAGAACCACTGGTGTGGTAGTCACTCAAGGCTCAAACCAAGTAATAGATAATGAAAGTTCAAGCTCAGTTTGGGAGATATTTTTAAGTTTTTGGCTGAATTCAAGATGAATAGGTTTTTTTTCCCAGTATTTTCTAATGTGGTAATATATATAGCACAAAATTTACTATTTTAACCATTTGTAAGTGTGCAGTTCACTGGCATTAAGTCCATTCACACCACTGTGCAACCACCACCACTATCCATCTCCAGAACTTTTCCATCACCCCAAAGGACGAGTAGTTTTAACATAGGTACAGGTTTTGCTTTTTTCCCAATTGATTCCCTAAAAATGTCTTTTTGAAGAAACTTTTGATTACTTAACTGTTCCTTAAAAGAATGTGTATCTGAGTTCACCAGATGAGTTCGATTTGTTCAAATGGAGGCTTTGCTATTTATGTTTTTAAATTCTCTGCTTGGGATCACTAGAAAATAGCCCTAATGAGAATAAGATGTAAGGCAGTCCTGATGAGCAAAAGGTTCCCTTGGATTATATTCCTGTTCAGTGTGAAGCAGTGTACGAATTCTAAAACAGTGACAGCACTTACGCACATGAATGATCAGTGTTCCACCTCATCAAATAATTTTTGGATCTACTATCATAGTGGTCCTATTTTTTAAAGGAACATCTGAAGAAATTGAGAAAGAGAAAACACCAATGATTTGAGGCTAAGAATTCAGTCTCTATCTCTCTAACCAAGCTAGATTACCATACCTTTCATTTCAAGACCATGGCTGGCCTCCAAATATTATGTATGACTTCTTGAGTTTGCAGGAGTGCTTTATGCCTTGCGTCTAGCTTGAAACAAGCATTATAATCTTACTGAGTTGGCTGTAGGGTTGGTGAGCTTACCTTGACTCTGAATCTAATTTAGGGTCTGGTTCCGTAGAGACTGAGAATCCTTCGATGACATGAAATATAACATCCACAGAACTCAAGAACATGAGGAAAACCAAGTTCCAGGTCATTCTTACTTCGCAGGGACTCCTTTGGTGTGTAACCCTTGATGGAAGGGATTTTGTTTATCTTGTTCATCACTGATTTCTGCAATAGTGCCAGGCATATAGAAAGCATTCAGATAGTTCTAGAATATTCTCCTCTACCCCCCATGCACATATCTCTTGTTTCCACCAGCATGAGGATGCAAGTGAGACCACATTAACGTTAGCTACCTAACAGACTCAATATCTAATGGTTATTTCCCTCCCTTTCCCTAAACCTCTTGCAGTTTTTTGTAGACATCCCTAAAGTGTATCTCATGTGTGTGTAATAAAAGTCTGATTCTCCTGACTTGTCTTCATTTTTGCTGCTGCCTGTTGCCTACAAGCAACTTCAGAGAGCGTCTCCTCATGATCATTGCTGTGGCTAACCAGTGTGAGAACATGAGAATGTAGCTGTCCTTGAGAAGAGCATATGTGCTGATGCTCCCGTGATTAAAAAGTCTTGGTGCGGTAAAGTGGCATAGTGTGCATTTCAGTTTTCTGGTCACTGATGCAGCCATGACACATCCCACAAAGAAATAGGGAGAATCCTCCTTTCATCCCAAACCAGTGTTACACTTCAACCCCAGAGACCTAAATCAGTAACCACAAAGATGTTAATGAAAAGAGCCCCATTTTCTGGGGCCTGTAGTCCTGCAGATCTAGTCCTGGGGCTAGGCAAGGAGAGTATAAAACCACATTGTTTTTTTCTGTCTTTCCATCTCTCCTCTTTCACCCAGTGAGAGACTGATGCAAAAATGTTTTCCTTCCATGCTTATAAAATAATTCAAATCAATATACTGGGTGAAGACCTGATTCATTGACCCAGTGCTGACAGCCAGACTCTATCTAGCTTGGGTTTTGCTGGGACATCCCAACACAGATGTAGAGCAATTTTTTTTTATTAAATGAAGAATAATCATTATTTTGAGAAAAGTTGCACTCAGATTGACTTTGCACAAATCACATATCCACTTCTGTGTTGGGGAAGATGGAGCAATGTGACAGAAAGACCCATTAGAATCCCATGGTCTAGGGAAAGCAGGGTGCTAGATAGCTTAAAAAATAACAAGGCCCACTATTTTCTTGAATTAAAAAATTTTTATGATAAACTAAAAAGGCACTTCTTTCTTACCTAACAGGCTTGAAATAAGATAATCACTGGAAGTATGCCTAGGAAATTTTTTTTCTCAAAGCCCTGACACTAAAAATTTGGATTTGCCTAAAGAACTATAAAATACACCAATGCCTATAATGGGAATTATCTCACACAGTGCCAAGGGCTTTCAGAGTCAGGCATCAAAAACTTATACAAATTCCTACATCACCAGAAGGCAAAACCCATTTCCCTGCTAAGTTGGACACGTGTTACATGCTGCTCAACATCACCCTCCCCTTTTCTGGAACCAGTACCCTAAGACCACAATCCTCACACCCAGCCTAGTGGCTGGAGCAGGATGGATCGTTAGCACTACAGTGAGCCTTTACTGGTTCTCTCTGATCATCTCCCACCATTCTGGCCTCAGTGACCACATAACCCAGGCAGCCAGGACAATGTTAGAACTCTCATGTTAGAACACTCTGCCTATGTGGACCCCCTTCCTCCATTAAAAAAAAATTATATTTTACAACAGTATCAGTATAAAGATGAATGTGTTAATATTATCTACAAAACACTATTTGAATTAAAAATTTATTTTTTTCATCTGATCTTCAAAGAAATTAAAACATTTGCATGGGCCTCTGAAAATATTGCGGGCCCTGGGCACTGGGCCTTGCTTTGCCTAATGGACACCTTAGCCCTGCGTTCAGCCAGTGAGATTCTAGGTGGTACTTGCTAGGCTTCTGGGCAACAGAAGCCCTCTATTCTGCTGGTTTGGGTGGCAAAAGACCTTTTGGCTTGCACCTGCCCAGATATTTTTAGCCACAAGAGAGTAACCTGGAAGAAGCTGGGAGCCACCATGAGAAGCCTGGGAATGCCCTTAACCTCAGCTAAGCAGAGCAGGGGAATGGAGCTGATGTCACCTCTGGATCAAGCAACCTCTCAGATAGAGAGACCTATGCATGGACCAATACAACTCCTTTTTTCCTTACGTCTGTTTAATTTGGGTTTCTGTTAAGAAGGTTCTCTCTGAAACAACTGCCTAATTAAAAACTCAAAAAAACAAATAAACACTGGTGTTGGGAAAATAGAATAATTTGACCAGGCTCCCCTTGCCTCAGGGCCAGATAGGGGCAGTTCCGTAAACATTGTGTGTGTGGTTAGGTGGAGTGAGTGCACCCACAGGGCGTGCAGCTTTGGCTAGTTTTTACTGCCTCGGGCGCCCGCCCTGCGTGGCCATGTTTTTCCAGACCTGTGGCTTCCAAGGACCATGTGGCCGCTTACCTAGCTTATAGCCCTGTGTAAAGGGGTCTGGTGACCCAGCCTGGCATGTGAAGGGTTTGCGACCCAGTCTGCTTGAGGGGTCTGGGAGCTCCAGACCCAGCCCTAGCTCAACCATCGGCCCAGTCAGTGCAGGATTACTGGCAGGTAAAAGAGCCTGACAACTACCGTGGTCACCTAGCTTTACAATTGGCATCATGAACAGGATTAAGATCTAGACAGTTGGCGCTGTGAGGATTCTAGGCCTTGCAGTAGCCCTTGTCATACATAGCCAGACAAATTGGCGTGGTGAGCAGGATATGCGACATTATTCTTAGCCTTAGCCTCACAGTAGCCAGACAAAAAGGCCTTAGCTTAGCAAGACAAATTGGCGTAGTTTATGTCACATTTGGTGTAGCCTGCGACAGGACTCTGAACAGATACAGGAGCCAAAAGCCCTTGGATGAAGGAGGAAATGTGGCTACTGGTGAATATGATGTGCCCTATGGCCACCTTCCTGTTGACTGGGACCTGGTTGCTGCACACGGTACGGCAAGGCAGCATACTCCAGGTACTACAGCAGCAAACCCCTTGGGAGGAGGAAGAAATGTGGCTGTGTGGTGCCCAGTGGCCACTTTTCTGCTGACTGGAGCCTGGCTTTTGCTCACTCGGCTGCAAACTGATTGAGAGCTGAAGTGGTAAGCAGAGTTGTTGGCGGATAATGTGCAGCTACTGGCAGATTCAAGGCAGAAAGCAGAGTCCTTGGAAGCATGGATAAATGTCCTGGAGGATGATGTGCAGTGACTGGCCACTCTTGCCCCTCACACCAGGGAAGACGAACAACCTAGTGGTGAGTTGGAGGAAACCATGCATCTCCAGGCATGACCTGTTGTGCACAAGAAATTGAGGCAGGAGCAGCCTATGGGACTGGATGGACAACTGGTGGGTGATCTACAGGTGACCCAGTTAACCACCTATGTCCCATATACCTGGGTTGAACTGGTTGACTTGAGAAGACAGTCCAGGCAGAAACACAGGGAGACCCTGGCTGCTTGGCTGTTGTGGTTATGGGACCTAGGGGTGGATAGTGCGATGTGCTCCACTGAGGAGATGGAGAAATTGGCCTCCATTACCATACACCCGTCCCGGAGACAACAGCTGCAATATAGCCACAGATATACACCTGGACAAGGTAATCACTCCTTGATGGACTGGGTGAATGCAGCTGCCTGAACTGTGTGAGCAAATGTTGTAGAACTGCCCAAGATTGTTAGTAAGTGGCAAATGTACGCTGAGCTGGTCCAAATCATTCGAGAGCTGGGGATGCAGCAGTCTATGTTTAATGTGAACACTCGGTCCGGACGAGGAAAACTTTACAGGCAGCATGAGAGACATAGTGCTGCAAAATGCCCCATCAACGTCCTTTGTGTCACTGATGGCCATACTGTACCCATACATTGGTCATCCTATACATGAGGTAACGACCATGATAGCCAGCTTGGGTGAAGTAGAGGACAGAAGACAAGCAAAAGGGGTCCAGAAGGTGGCTAAGACCAAACCCCCAAGAAATGCTCAGGATTTTATCCCAAAGGGACCAAGCAACACTAGCCATAAGCAGATGTGGCTTGACTTGCTTGCAGCAGGGGTTGATTAAAAGAAAGTTGACCGGCAGCCAAATGTGGCTCTGTTTGCCTTGTGGCATCAATTGCTCCCTGAACAGCGTTTTACTAAATGTCTGGAAACAGGTAGCAAGGTACGCTCAGTGGATTTAAAGGACTTTTTGGTTGCTCCCGAGGAGGTGGAAGAACTATTCCATTCTGATTAGGGAACACGCCAAGGTGCTCATCTTTTGGGGGCAGGCAAGGACCGGAGGCCTCATGTTGAATTGGCAACATATTGGTCAAGGACAAATGTGCAGCATGTTTTGGCATTGGTGGATACAGGTGCAGAGTGTAGCCTGATGTATGGCAATCCAGATAAGTTTTCAGGGGCCACAGTTTGTATAGATGGCTGTGGAGGACATACTACTGAAGTCAAAGTTGTGTCCCTGCCATTGGGCATAGGAAGATTACCTCCTTGTGTATATACTGTATATATATCTCCTGTAGCTGAATACATCTTGGGTATGGATATACTTTACGGTTTGCATCTGCAAACAACAGTTGGAGAGTTTTGGCTGTGAATATGGACAGTAAAGCCTGTGTTATGAGGATATGCTAAACATAACCTACAGATATTACCCAAGCCAAGACATGTAGTTAATGTAAAGCAGTATCGCCTACCAGGAGGTCATGCAGAGGTAAGTGCCACTATATTGGAATTAGAGAAAGTTGGCATTATTCTTCCAGCTCATAGCCCATTTAATGCTCCAGAATGGCCAGTGAAAAAGCCTGATGGTACCTGGAGAATGACTGTAGATTATCGAGAACCGAACAAAGTACTGCCTCCTTTGCATGCAGTTGTGCCTTCAGCTCACGACTTGATGGGTCAGCTGATAACTCAGCTGGGTACTTATCATTATGCATTGGACCTTGCAAATGCTTTTTTCTCTATTCCAATCTTGTCTGATAGCTAAGATCAGTTCACCTTTATGTGGGAAGGAAGAGAGTGGACATTTCAAGTATTGCCCCAAGGTTATCTGCATAGCCCAACCATCTATCATGGTTTGGTGGCTGGAGACCTAGCCAAGTGGACTAGGCCCAGCATGGTTACAAGGTTTCACTACGTTGATGATGTGTTACTAACCTCTGATTCTCTTGCAGATTTAACCCAGGCAGCTCCAATGCTGCTAAGTCATTTGGAACAATGTGGGTGGGGCTGTGAACACAGTCAAAGTGCAAGGACCTGGGCTTTCAGTCAAATTCCTAGGAGTGGTCTGGTCAGGTAAGACGAGGGTCATCACAGAAGCTATTATAGATAAAATACTGGCATATCCTCGACCCACAACTGCAGCTCAGCTACAGACATATTTGGGACTTTTGGGGTATTGGAGAGCTTTTGTACCCCATATGGCCCAAGTGGCATGCCCTCCATATGCATTGACAAAGAAAGGACCACTCTGGGATTGGACTGAGGAAGTACAACAATCTTATTGGACTATGAAAAGGGCAATACAACAAGTACAAGCTTTACAAGTGGCCGACCCCACTAAGCCTTTTGAGTTAGACATACATATAACCCAGGAGGGGTTAGAATGGGGTTTGTGGCAGAGGCAAGACTGATTCCGCACACCTGTCAGATTCTGGTCTCAGCTCTGGAAGGGTGCTTAAGTGTGCTACACCCTAATAGAAAAGCAGTTAGCAGCTGTGTATTCTGCCTTGATAGCCACTGAAGTTATCACAGGAACTGCCAAAGTCCTAGTAAGGATGACATACCCCATAACAGGTTGGCTGTGCATGTGGGCCACCAACCCTAAAATAGGTGTAGCTCAGACTCCCACTCTGTCTAAATGGGGAGCATATATAGAACAAAGGAGCACTGTGTCAACGAGTCCTCTGTCCAAAGAGTTGCAAACCATGCTAGGCCCAGTAGAGGTTGTGGAGGAAATTTTGACACAACCATTACCCGTGGAGGTGGAGGCTATACCTTTCCATGAGGGACAGGGACCTATCACAGAGCAAGCATGATATACAGATGGCTCTAGCATGGGACCTTCAGCATTGTGGACAGCTGTTGCTGTCCAGCCCTTAACAGATACCATGTGGTATGAGAATGGCACAGAACAAAGTAGTCAATGGGTTGAACTGAGAGCAGTATGGATGGTGATAAAAAATGAGCCTGTGCCATTAACCATCTGTACTGACAGCTGGGCTGTGTACAAAGATTTAACCCTTTGGATTTCTACTTGGAATTATCAATGGTGGATGGTAGGCCACCATCCCCTGTGGGGACAAGCCATGGGGCAAGAGTTATGGGAATTGGGGCATGAGAACAAAGTAACTCTTTTCTATGTCACAGGACACTTCCCCTTAGCCAGTCCAGGAAATGATGAAGCCAATGCCTTGGCTAAGGTAAGATGGTTGGAGAGAGCCCCAGCTACTGATGTAGCCCAGTGGTTACATCGACGAATGCAGCATGCTGGCAGTAAAACCATGTGGATGGTGGCTCAAAGATGGGCTTTGCTTATAAAATGGGAAGATGTAGTGAACGCCTGCCATGCTTGTTCACTGTGTGCTCAAGAGAGTCCACACCTCCAGCAGGTGCCCCATACAGATGGGCAAATAACTTAAGGAAGGGTGTCCCTGACTTGATAGCAAGTGGACTTTGTTGGACCACTGCCAAGGTCAGAGAAGGTCTGCATTTTAAATATGAATGAAGCTTTCTTATTCTTTCAGATAAAAAATAAAAATAGAATTCTTCCCATTTCCTACTGGACTCTCTTTTGCACCTCCTGAGTGCATGCACCCCACGTTGGAGATCATGGTTCTAAAGAACTCTGTGTCTGTTATTAAGCTAATGTCTCTCAGCAGCAAACCCATCTTCTGTACTCAGCTGGGACTGGGCTGGGGCTCTGCCCATCACATTTCTCCTTGGCTAGCTCGCAGCCTGTTAGGCTCTGCCAATAGAGGGCACTGAAAGGAGATGTCAAGGCTGGAGGAGGAAGAAGGGAATTTCTCTTTCCTGATTCTTCCTGTTTGCTTGCTGTACCTCTGAGTGTCAAGTGTCATTCTAGTAGCACTTCCTTACCCTGGAAGTGCAGTTCATCCCAGTAGTAGCCCTTGAATCCAGTTCTCAGTTTTTCCAACACTCATAGGATCAGACTTGCTGTCCCCTCTCAGAGACATGATACCAGCTGGTGGTGTCTGTCCTCAGATGTCTGTGTCCCAGCCTCATGGGCCCCTCCTCAGGGTCTGAGCTTCAGCAACATGGGGCATTTTCCTCAAGCTTATAAGTTTAAATAACTTTAACCTCTTTCCCTTTGTTCTTCCGGGCCAGGGGTGGTGATTTGCTTCCTGTGTACACTATCTCCATTGAATTTTAAGGTAAACTTTTTGCCTTTTCAGTCCTTCAATACTTAGTATTTCTTTTTCTCAAATTTTCTTAGTTAAGATAACTGGTGTGGTTGTGGTCTCCCAATTGGATTGTGACTGCTCCTATCTCCCACCATGGTTCTATAGGTATTGTCAGTGACTTCAAGTCCCCTATATCAGGCTTCTCTTGCTACATACCCTGGTTACACTAGATTCATGTTGACCTCAGAATACCAAGTGTGGAGCCACTGCTAATGTCTTTCTTTAATCCTGCTCACAGCGCCAGTTGTCGGGCTCTTTTATCTGTTGGTAATCCTGCACCGACTGGGCTGATTGTTGAGCTAGGGCTGGGTCTGGAGCTCCCAGACCCCTCAAGCCCATTCACAGACTGGGCCACAAACCCTTCACATGCCAGGCTGGGTCCCCAGACCCCTCACACGCCAGGCTGGGTCTCCAGACCCCTTCACGCAGGTCTATGAGCTAGATAACTGGCCAAAAGGTCCTTGGAGCTATAGGTTGGAAAGCATGGCTGTGCTGGTTGGACACCCAAGGCAGACACCCACCCGCCCGCTTCACTAAAGCTTCTTTCTCTCTCTTCTCTCTTTCTCTCTCTCAAGAACACAAGAATAGCAACAACAACAACAACAACAACAACACACACACACACACACACACACACACACACACACACACACACACACACAATTTGCTTACAAAGAATGCTGAACCACACCCAACTGGACCCGAGGCAAGGGCCCTGACCAAACTATTCTATTTTCCCAACACCAAGTTTAGTCTAATGGTCAATATTAATGTCGAACTGACTGTAATGGTTAACTTTAAGTATCAACTTGGCCAGGCCTTGAGGTGCCCAAATATTTGGTTAAACATTATTCTAAGTGTTTCTGTGAGGGTGTTTTTGGATGAGATTAATATTAAATTGGTGGACTTTGAGTAAAGCAAATTGCCCTCTATAATGTGGTTGGGCCTTGTCCAATCAGTTGAAAACCTGAATATAACAAAAAGACCAGCCTCCCTTGAGCAAGACAGAATCCTCCATCAGATGGTCTTTGAACTTCACCTGCAACATTGGCTGTTCCAGGTTCTATCGCACATGGCTTTTGAGCCGAAACTACAGCATTAGCTTTCTTATGTCTCTAGGAGACTAGGGTGGCAGTTCCACCCTGAAGACTGGACTTGCCAGCTTCCATAATTGTGCAAGATATTTCCTTAAAACAAGCTCTTCCTTTATATATATATATGCACATCCTACTGTTCTGTTTCTCTTGCAAAACCTGACCTAATGCAATGACTATTAAATATTCCCTGAAGAATTAATTGTTCTGGCTTTTCCTCACTATACTCTGCTACACTGGCTGGTATGTTAAAAACTGCTACTTCTCTTGCCAACTGTAGCAGCTATTTACGGGAAAAATGTTCCTAGTACACCACTTTTCTTGAAAAAGACCAGTACATTTTCTATGTCTTTCTTTCTTTCTTTTTCTTTCTTTCTAAAATGTCTCCTCTTCTTGTAATTAGCTGACAGGAGTACATTGATAGAGGAAGACCTCATGGCACTGTATTGCTGCCATAATGCTGTGTAATAAATTCTCAGTAGCTTGTAATAACAAACATTTTAGTATCCTCATTCATAAGTCTACAGGGCAGCTGGGGAAGCATCTTATGGGCATTCTTACAGCAGATCATAAGAGTACGAGAGGGAGATCCAAACTGCACAAGCATATTTAAAGCCTTCGGTTGTATCACATCTAGTACAGATGGTCCCTGACTTACAGTGGTTTGACTTACCATTTTTTAACTTTACAATGGGCTTATCAGGACACCACCCCATCGTAAGTCAAGGAGCATCTGGACTTACCATGATTGGACTTAGATTTTTTTTTTTACTTTATGATGAGTTTATTGGGGCATTAAATGCATTTTTGACTTAACGGTGTTTTTGACTAATGATGGGTTTGTCAGGATGTAGCTCCACTGTAAGTTGAGGAGCATCTGTATTACACTGGGCATAGCAGGCCACATGGCCAGGTCCTAAGTCAGATGATGGGCAAGATCACTCTGCCTACTGTGAATCCACAGCAAGGATGGGAATACGTGGATATTCCAAAGCATATCTGTAATATATATAAGGAGATTCTTGCAATCTGTAAGAAAAAAAGGTGAAAACCCCGGTAGAAAAATGCTCCAAGGGCATTAGCAGGAAATTCATAAAAGTATAAATATAATTGACAAACAAGTAGGATGTTTAATCTTATCTGTAATCAATGACATGCTAATTTAAAACACTATGAGATTTTTTTTTGACTCATGAGATTGAAAAATAATAAACTGATTAACATTAACTCATACTGGCTAGAGAATAATTTGTGCAATCCTTCTGGGTATCAGTCTGGCAGTGGGTATTATTATTTAAAGTGCACGTAACCAATTATTCAGCAATTCCCCTTTGAGGAATTTACCAAAAGAAAAATGATTGTGCGAAGTCTTATGTACAAAGATATTTATTATGGGGGAAAAAGAAAAAAAATGGCCAAATAAATTGAAGAAAATGTTTTGTTCTTTTGCTTTTGCCTGAACATTACCATTATATGCATGGCAGAACTAAACCGATCATTTCACCTGTGGCATATAACCACAACATTTGCACAGTTACATAGTAGACTAAATTTACCAATAAAGAAACAAATTTACCACTAACATAATAAGCGTGTTTTTAGCAATAAAATGTGCTTTTACTGTGCAACGTTAAAAATATCTCTACAGGAAGGAGAAAATGAGCTAGAATAAGAAAGATAAAGCAGAAAAATGCAATGAGAAAGGTTATCATGTAATTCATTTAAATATGCTTTTGAGTTTCATCATGAATCTTTAAAAAGGTTGAATTTTACAGCATTTGATACATAGATTGCAAACCTTAACATCCAGCACATTTTGTCAGGAGTTTGTTTAGCAGGTGTTATAAAACCGGAATGGAAGGGGAAAAATTTGCAGCATAGTTAATGGAGAGTATTTTCAAGCAATTTCTAGTAAAGAGTGAATGGGTTGATCAGCCCAGGCTCAGAATTTTGAGGCTCTTCCCACTTGGTGGGGTGGGTGGCACAGGAGCTAAGAGGCAATTGAAGCTGGAATGCTTTCAAGAATTCCCCCTGCTCCCACCCAGTTAGGCATAAGAGGTGACCAGATGACACTGCCCCTTCCCATTTGACACTATCCTCACAAAGCATTTTGCTGTTCAGACTTTTCTCCCCTCTTTAATGTTGTTCTTGATGCACTTTTTATTTTATTCATCCTGCCTAAAAATGCTGGGCATGACAGATGACCAAAAGACACGCGGTAAGGTTTCTCCTTCTGGATCCTCCCACAAATTCATCTGCACACCTATCCCACCCAATTCCCCACCCCCACCTCAGCCGACTCTCCTGAAGGATGGCTCTGCCCAACTATTACAAATACAGAAAGCGAGACTTGAGAATTAATATGTAAATATGCAAATTGTTATTTGAGCTACCTGGCAAAGGTTAGTAAAGAACACAAAAAATATTAAGCTTCTAATTAAATGGGTAGAAATCATATTAAGTAGCTTTGGCTCAAATATCTGCCAGGGCAAAACTTTTATCTGGGGTACTACAGATCCAGAACACATCACGCACTGAGAAAAACAGTCTCAGAGGAAATGACTAATGGAAAAAAAGACAAGAAGCACTTGGTAAGATTGACTCACATTGTTAAGTTTTATATGTATTTCTAAATTTTTTTTTTTTTTTTGTCTTTTTCCTGACCGGCTCTCAGCCAGTGAGTGCACCGGCCATTCCTATATAGGATCCGAACCGTCGCCGTGCTCCCAGCGCTGCACTCTCCCGAGTGCGCCACAGGCTTGGCCCTGTATTTCTAAATTTGATTTTGTGTACTTGAAGTTTTAGAAAAAAAGTAATATTTGAAAGTATTTATGTCAACAAATTTTAAGTTCATCAATCTAATTAAATAGTGAAATAATTAGAGGTTCTAAACTTTTAAGGAATGTTTTATGACACTTTTTTCTTTATCCTAGAGAATCTTACCTCGGTGCAGAATTGTTGTTAACCAAAATTTTGTGACATGTTTTGGGATAGTTGTAATTAGCAGAACTGAGTTTGATTACTAGTACCACTACTTAATAGATGTATGGCCTTGGGTAAGTGACTTAATCACTCTATGCCTTGATTTTCTCATCTATAAAATGGGTCTAATAATATCTGCATTACAGTTTTGCTGTGTGCCTTAATCACCCCCACAACTATCACTATTATGAAATAATCCCCACAAATATTTGAATTTACTGCAATTTTCCAAAATAAGAAAATTAATAATTAGAATACTCTATTCATTAATATATTGCTCCTCATTTACTTTCTCATTGTGAAAATAATTGCAATTCCTATTGCAATTGTAATTGTGAGGAATTTATGTCTTTTTTTTGGCCAAGTTTTTTTTCTAGAAAAAAAATGAACTGGAAACAGCAAGATGAGACATCTATAAAAATCCCAGAGTTGACAAGAACCTTAGAAGTCCTTTCAGATCTCCTGTGTTTCCTTATCCTGTCTTGTCTGACCCAGAGATGAATGGGTTTAAGAGTGAGCTTTGGAGTGGAGTCTGATGGGAATTTGGTCTGACAGGCAATCAGTCACCATATTGCAAATGGCATGGATGACTGATGCCTCGATTTTATATCCTATACCCTGCATTGTCTTTGTTTCCCCAAGATTCTCCCATTTCTTTTCTTTTTGAGAAGAGGGTGTTGGTTGGTGGGCAGTGGGGGCTGAGAAAGGGTGGGGCAAACAGGAGCCCAGTGGTTTCTATGCTGACTTTTAACTAATCTCCTTGTTTTCGGTCCTGAAACTCAGGGTCACTTTTGTGGTTCTTCAAGGTGCTTGGGATGGTGTTTCCTCTGTATGTGTCCTCCCCACCTTTAGGGAAACTTAGGTCATAAGTTTGACTGCACAGTTCAGTCAGCTGCCACTCCTCCCCCTGCCTTCTGTTGGACAAAAGCTTTTCTGAAATGTTTCCTGCACTATGTACTCTTCTCTTTGTCCTGTTGACTATACCTTTGTTGGAGTGAGCAGGACTGAAGCCATGTTGAGACCTAAAGCTGCCTGGTCTGCAGAGAGGGGGAAGATTTTAAAAGGGACAGTTTTTTTTCTCTCCACTCTTGCTTCCCATCCCCTGACTTTCTTATCTCGCTCGCTAAGTAGGAAAACAAGGCCGAGAAGCTAATTAGTACTCTGCAAAGCTAACAGTTCTTTCTTTGAGACTTGTAGAGTTTTGAGAAATGATCAAGGCCAAACGACTGGAAGCTGACCTTGGGCACCAGCCAAGTACACCAGCTCAAATCAAAATCTTGCAGGGTCCTGAGATAACAGTGAAGATGAGAACCGAAACCAGATGAGGCCTTGACAAGACCTTGTACCTGACCCATAGAAAAGGACCCTTCATAACTCTCATCTCCTGCTCTCCTGCTTTTCACCTCCCACATTCCATTCCCTCAACCCTTCTTTTAAAAACCCCTCAGTAAATGTAAATCTTTCAGATGGGCTAGCCTACCATCTCCTTCAGCGGAATACATCTGCTTTTCTAACACCAACCATTTGACTTCTGAGGTTTTTTTTTCCTTTTCAAAGGGGCGGGCAGCCGGACCTGAGTCCGGTAACACCTTTGCCTACTTTTACTGTCTTTTAGTGGGATTTGGGTAGGGAAATGAGATTAACATGGGTTGTCAATATGCCATGCTTAACCAGCTGCTTCAGAAGGAGCAAATTTGGAAATTTAAACAATAGGATTTAAACTAGATATAAATAATGAAAAAAGAAAGCAATTTAAAGAACTTCAAGTAAGGGATACATAGGAATTGTGACTTTCAGCTTCTGGAAATTAACACATACATTTAATTTGAGTACTTTCATGATAGAGCTCTTAAGATAATAGAAGAAAATGCTTGAATATTTATTTTTAAAGAGCATATTTCCCAGGAAATATGCTATGCGAAAACCTTATTCCTTGAGCTTATAAGCAGGGCTTAATAAATAGGATCCAAAGAATGAGAACTAAAACTAATACTTAATTGGCTAAAGTTCAAACTTTATTTTCTGAAACTCAAAATGGGTGTTAAAAGCTGTCTTTGACTTTGATAAAAGATGAAAGATGCCTTTGACTTTGATTTTCTTTAAAAGAATGTAATACTTTGCATTTGCTAAAATGAAAAAATGAACCATAAACAGCAACTTAATTGTGGTAGCTAATATGCATCAGAACACTGTTTTTTGGGGGGAGGGGGATAGTGAGAAATTGGTAAAAGGCCACAAAAATGATTACATTGTGTAATGTTGAATATATTAATTATCTTGGTTTGAGCATCACATATTGCGCACAGGTATTAATATTTAATGCCGTACCCCACAAATATGTACAATCAATTATGTTTCAATAAAGAAAGAAAGAGTACCATTTTGCTTGAGCTGTATAACTAAAAAGACTTTGCTATTGTCCAGATCATACATATCTCTAATCTACTGTTTTAAAACAGGAAACAAGTAGAAATTTAAAATTGATGTAGGATTACCATTACATCCAAAGGAAAAAAAAAGGCAAAGATTTGACTCTGAACATTTACAAAAACGTAGTACCATGTTATCACAAAGTTTAAGTCAATATAAGGTTTCATATGAGTTTCATATTTGCAAAAAAGAAACCCTGTCATATTAAATTGGGCCTAATGAAATGTCAGCAATTAGCAAATCCCCATTAATCCAAGATCTATTCCTTCATCTGGCATTTTTGGAAACTGTATCGAGTCATTCATTTCAGGAACCAGTAAGAAGCCAAAGTATAATTTTATTAGTATATACTGAGAAATACATTTGCCAAATAAATCACAAAATTCTTGTCAGTGTTTAGCAAATCTTTTTTCCGAGTGTTGTATCAGTTCATAGAGAACTGAGTCATTTTAACAACAGTGTAATCAGTAGAGGGATAAAGCTGCATGGGAAAGGGAACATTTGTACCTGTCCATTAGATCCTTTTTCACTTTAGATAGTGACGGAAACCTGGAAATAGTCTTACAAAGTCCCTTCTTGTAGGTATTCTTTAAGCACACACCATAAAAACATCTTTATAGAGACATCTTATAGTGCTAATACCAGTGTTCAATACATGTTGGTTGTATGCATGTTGAGTGATATTCTCACGTTAATTACTCGTGTATGTGTATACTTTTTATTCCTTGATTAAATAGAAGTATTTTATTGAGGCAAGTTGTACACTTTGAAAGAATGTAGAACTTTGGAAGGACAATAAATAAATTTTGAGGAAGGAAAGAAATAGCCAAATGGCCAAATCCACCCTGGCAAATAATGAAATGAAAGATGCTATGACAGCACTGTTGTGTCTGTCATTTGTTACATGGATCATAGAGACCGTGCTAATATTTAGGAAGCACTCACATTTATACATTATCTTTCAGTTGGTGTTCCACAGATGACAACTTTTAACCATTTGTATAAATTCCTGCAAACCCGAGGCTTAGTGAAAATACTAGATCTTCTTCCACACTTGGTGATTAATTGTAATTGAGGCCTGTAGCTTTCCATGAGCTATTTAAACTGCTAACACCAACAAAATGTACTTACTGGCAGAAAACAGACCATTTCTATACTCATGAACTGAGTACCAGCATTGTAGAAACAGCTGGTATTTTCTCTCCCTATGGCTCAGGATTATGAAGAACCAAATTGTATCTTGGAAGCTAGAAAAATATTTTTTAGCATAACTTTGTTCATTGTTTTCTAAGGCTTTCTGTTACTTTCATATAAATGAAAACTGCTTTTCCTTTGCTACTACAAGCTATATGTTTTTTATATTCTTGCATAAGTTTGTGCTCTAAGGATTGAAGTTTCATTTAATTTCTGTAGTCATATCTTAAAATCCTCCTTTCACTGCAGAATTCCCGTTACTAGGCACAGAACAGCAGATGTTAGCCATGTCAGCAGAAACCAAGATGTCTCGAGTTCCTTTGTTCTAAGTAGCTTCCTCTTTGCATCACAGGCCAATTCTGAAAGTATTCTTCCAGAAATCCTATATATTTGATATGAAGGCATGCAAAATCAGTTTGCAGAATGAAGTGGTAAAAAAAGAAAAAAAACTGCTTAGAAGAAAGAATTTAGATCTGAAATTTACTTGATATGTACAGTTAGGCTAAAGAAAGTCAGATAATCCTATGAAATAGTGCCGGTGAATGACAGTAGCCTGTTTCTTTTCCTTCATTCTAGTGATCCATATTTTGCAGGCAATCTAGTGCAGTGACTAATAGTGAAGACTTTGAAGCAAATTAGCTGGTTCAAATATTGTATCTGCTGCTTGCTGACTTTGAGACTTTGGCAAATTAAAATGTTGAGTACCTGGTTCATGATAAGAGCAATGTCGGTCTTTGCTATTTTTGGTCCTCTGTGGACCCTTGAAAATTTTACAACACATTCTTATTCTTCAAAAAGTTTTTTTTTTCCAGATTTCATGAGAAAAACACATCTCTTCAGATTAGTTATTTTTGAAACATGCAAAACATCCAAACATAGAAATCATTTTAGTAGGTACAATTTGGTTGCCTTCTTCTTGATAATTTCTAGGGAGACACTTTAATTTCTCCAAAAAATCTTCTCTAAATTACACTTTTATCTACATTACTTTGGTACCTGTAAATAGTAAATTCCTCTGACCTGGGATCAGAGCAGGTGGCCTTCCTTTCATCTGAATATCTTGTCTCTGTTGCTAAATTCGGGGACAAAGATAACTTGAGCACCTGTAACTCTAGCCCATGAACTCTGTGCCACTTTAGACTTAGTTTTCATTCAAGAATCATATAAGGCAGAGATATGTTTTCAGGGGGAAAATTATGTCATTGAATAAATAGAACAGGAAGTGACTTTAGAGTCACTAGGCCAACTCTTTAATTTTCCAAGAATTGAGATTCAGCGAGGAGATGTGACTCTTTTAGGGTCCTTTCTCTTATGTACAAGTTGTAATGATACAGAGATAACATTAATTGAGTCTGGAAAAATCTTGAAAATCAAATTAACTTACTCTATTTTAATGCTTATTTGCCCCATTCTGGAAAGAATAAACATGAAATCTCGTGAATAAGATTTTAATGCTTGAGAATTTTATCTCTTTAAATGCTTTCTCGACATGCCCTAGTCAGTTATGTAACCATGCTCAAGGATATGCACAGAATTTCTGATACTGTTTTGTGGGCATTAAATGAGATGTTACAAGGCAATCACTTTGTTTAATGCCTGGCCCACAGGAAGTATTTAATAAATATTAGCCATTTATATATTACTATTATTTGTTTATATCTGGTAATCCTCTTTTAGCCAAAAGGCTAGGTAATGAAACATTTACCCACAGTCTTGGAGATAATTATCATATCACTTTCCACAGTATCTAAAGAGGCAGGTAAGAAAAATGGCATTATCATTATTGAAGTCTGAGAAAACATAGACACTAAAAGATTTGCAAGCACATTTCAATTATTCAAATAGGTTAGAAGCAGAAAGAGAAACATACTTTTTATTTCCTGTCTTCTTGACCCCAAGTTTAATACTTTAATTTTATGTATTTTCAGTTTCCTAAATAACTAACCATGAAAATGAAACTGTTTTATTAAATAGAATATATCAAAATGAACCAAAATTCTTTAGAAAGAGAGTAAACAAAGTTTTGTGAGCTTGTCTGGGAGACTTCCTTCCTTCCCCATCAACAAGCCAGAAAAGGAGAAACAGGTTTGTTTGAACACTTCCCTTTTATCAAAATATAGGGAACTAAATATGAAAGATGTTTTTTAAACTCATTTATTTTTTCATTATAAAAGAAATATGTAATAACCACGAATACTTATCACACAGTAACTACTTACTAAGCAACACACTGAGTGATTTAAATGCACTAATTCATTTAGTCCTTTTAATTCTGGGAAGTAAGAATGTTATCACAATTTTATAGCTAAGAAAACTGATGCTAAGAGGGGGTCAGGCTCTGCCTAAAGTTCCAGAGCTCGAGAACGTTGGAGTTGAGATTCCTCATTAAGTGGTCAGCACACCAGGCTGAAATTTTTAATCACTACCACATTACTACACAGGTTGGAAAATAAGGAAAAGAACAAAATTGGCCTCTAGCTTAACATCAGATTTGGAAGAGCAGTTAGAAATTTGCTAATTAATTACCATGGGATTAAAAGTTTCCTAATTAGGAAGACGTTAGAGAAAATGAAGATGTATTCAATTCAATTACAATAGTTCTTCAAGTTATGGTGTGGAAATTATCATACAAACTGGCACATTTATTCACAGTTACTTCTCATGCAGTGCGCTCTGGGTGCACAGGATGGTCCTGAAGGTGCCACCCGGAGAAATCACTGCGCTGGCCGGGATAGTATTGAGAGATGACAGCCCAGGCGGGGTTAGCGCCCTGCATTGGACCCCTTCTCCTCCCTATTCAAGCAGGGGGTTAGCTGCGTGCTCGTTTCCTCAGGAGAGGAGGAAGTAGGGTGAAAAACACAAGTTGCCTGCCCACCACTTCTCTCTGTGGCTTTTAGTTCCAAAGCCCAAGGACAGAAAAGAAAGAATTCTTGAGCATAGACTCCTGGAGGGAAACGATCCTTCCTTCAGATCAATTGCTAATAATATTAGCAATCATTTCTACTCATAGATCCCTATCTATGCATTAGGCACCTTTTAAAGGACATATCTACTATTCATTTAATTTCTCAAAGTGCTATGAGGGAGTTATTAATATTATTAAAATGCTCCATGAAGATTTGGTTTTGTCTGGCTTTGTTTACTGCTATATCTCTAGTGTCCACAACAGTACCTATCAAACATTAGGTTCAAGTAAATTTATTGTTGAATAAATCTCTAAAGATGAAGGAACTAAGGCACAGAGAGGTTAAGTAACTTGTTCAAAGACCCACAGCTGACAGTAGACTAAGAGATTTTGGAGCAGCCCCACCTGGGCTGGGATAAGAGAAGAAAGAGATAGGAAGGGAAATCTCTGGTCCCTGAGGGCAGGGGGACCCTGGAATCCTTTTGTGCTACCAGGCAGGTGGCAAGACCACGGAGCAGAAATGGCTGTGTTGGTTATTGGGCAGTTGGAATCTTAGGCAGCATTAGAAGTGACTAAACTGCCACATTTGGGCAAGAAAGTGGTAGAATGAAGACGCTACAGGAGCAGCAGAGAGCTATTGGCATGAAGGCCATGTGCACAAGGACAACGGGTGGCCTCTAGGACAGCCTGTGTTGACTGATGACCAAGGATCAAATGGCTGCTCCTCTTCCAATTGGTGATTTGTTACTTTGTTTTTGTCCAGCCGACAGAATGGGTTGTAAATCAGAAAATTGTTACAAAACCGAGGAACGTGCTATTTCTTGCATTCCTGATTTTTTTTTTTTTTTTTTCTCTGAAGCAGTTCCTTATCATACAGTCTACGGCCATACCACCCTGAACGAGCTGGATCTTGTCTGATCTCAGAAGCTAAGCAGGGTTAGGCCTGGTTAGTATTTGGATGGGAGACAGGCAGCATTATGTAGGGAAAAGTATTACTTCTGTGTCATCAGAAGGCCTAGGCTTTCATCCTAGCTTGTGCCGTCAAAAATTCACGGGCAACTTACCTTATATCTAGATTTCCTCATCTATAAAATAGGAATTAAAAATAATTGGGATGAAGACAAAAACATTTTTTTAAAAATTTAAGTTAAAACTTAGTGAAACTCAGTGAACTCTTACTGCCTATGGGTGGAATTTTCTGAAAATTAAAACTGGCCTTTTATCAAAATGTTTCACAGATAGTCTGCAGGCTCAGTAATGTACAGGTGCACAGGCAGATATTTCATTGGATCTTTTCACTGAGATGTCCTAATATTATAGCTGGAATTAATTCCTGCACCAAGGAGTGAAAAAATAAGATTCTAAAACAGATAGGCATTTGTTATTAATTTGTATAAGATTATCAACATGATGTGTTGGAATCTTCCATGCCAGGATTACTTTAAACAATATGGCTGTTCTGAAAAATGAGTCTAAATGAAATATACCAGCAGCAATGCAAATTTAGAGTCCTTGAAAAAATGTGAATTGTGGGGAAATGTAAATCAGGTTCATTCAGTCATCAGACATATATTGTAGCCAATGACATGCCTGACACTCCTCTCAGCACTGAGGAAACAACAGTAAACAAAACAATGAAGTGCCTGCCCTCATGGAGCTTACATTCTACTAGAGGAGACTAAAAAAAAATATATATATATATAATAGGCTATATTGTCAGACACTGCAACGAAGAAACACACAGCAGGTAAAGGATGAGACTGTTTGAGGTGGGTTCTGGTAAGCAGATGGTCAGCAAAGGAATCTCCGAGGAGACGTCTTTAAAGGAAGGAAGCAAGCCATGTGCGTACCGGTAAAGAGGAGTTAATTTTGCTCAGGTTTCTCATTCTCCAGGAGCCAAATAAACAAATGTAGCAATAGGCAAACATAAGCACACATAACTCTGACTTGACCCTGTATGCAAATATGTCAGGTTATTTATATGCAGATATTCTATAAAATCCAAGAATAACCAGAAGTCCTTGCAAACTTGGGCTTTTGAATATTTCATGCATATTTCATCTAAGAAATGAAGGAATAGATTTAGGTGGAAGTAAGCTGCCTCTTTTCTCATTGGTTTGGGACTGTCACTTACTCATTATATAAACCCAAAGTGCAGTCACAGACCCAAGCATAGAAGACACTAGAGAGACCACAGAGACACAGCACAAGTAAGTGATATTATTGAATTCTGCATAGATAAGAAATGAGATATTCTTCAGTCTTTACCTTCGAGTTTTATTTTTATTGCTGTCATATCCTGTCTGTGACTGAGGGACTGTCTTGTGACCTATTTTCCCCATTTTACTTACTCTGGTCTTGTCTCACCCGGGGCCACTCCAAGTTCGTGACCGTGTAGAAATCAAATGGTCATTTCTAAGAGAGGTATTGGTACTTGAGATTTTAAAAGACTCCTCCAACTGGATTATAACATAGAAAATATAGTCAATACTGGAGGAAAAATCCTGTCCTAATCAGAGTTTGCTACCTCCTCCAGAATTTTCCCAAGTGATTTTTCAATGTGTGAAGCAGTAGAGAATTTCACTTTATGGCTCTTTACTCTCCCTCCTTTTTTTTTAAGTGTAGAAATTTTACTTGTAGTATTTTCTATTACTTAAGGCACATTTTGTTGAAGTGTCTCCATGTTTTGCCAAGAATTGCATTCTATCATCATTTGATTTCAGTGATAGCTTACAGTATTTAGCCCAGGCAAGGAATTTGAACTCATAGCTCCCAAAGGATACTTTAATTATTCCTTTTGCTTTGGCTTTAATGTGAGGCAACCATTTAAAATGATATTTAGTTGGTATTTAATAAGAAAATAGAGATCCCAGCTTGCCAATTCAAAATTAAACATTCAGTATTTGATTGTAATCAATTAACTTAGTTAAAAATTCTTCTACTTATTCATTGTCCTACAATTTAACTCCAACCTGGCAACTTTTCCAGAACTGAACTAAAAATGCCCAGAGACACTGGGAAGTGAAGGAAATCAGCATTCGCTACCACCATTAGAGAGTAATAAAGTGATGTTAATGTAAATATGTGTGAGACATTTCTATGTGGACAATCTCATATAATTGCTGTCTGAATCCAATTTTTGCATTTGAAAACAGCAGAATCTATACAATGTTTGTGCAAACATTATGATCTATGCCATTATATTTTGTATATGTTTATTTCCGGACAAGTTAAGATGTAGCAAAGAAGAGCTGTAAGCAAATTCACAAGTTATCTTTGTTTTTATACTTCAAACTCACAAGTACAATTACTAGGCATATAAAAAACTGTATTCCCAAGTATGTTTGAGTTCCTAATGTCTCTTACTTAAGAGTAAGAGCTCAAGTTGGCCAATGTTTTGGATCAGACTGTAGAATGGTTAATACTTAATTCCTTATTTGTATGTTTCCTATCCATCAACATTACTCCAAAAGTTCTATCCCTTTTTTATCTGCTGAAATCTTTATTAAGATGTTTAACAGGGTAATTAAATATCACCTTCCTTTGCCAAAGAATTAAGTTTGCATTGTTGTAAACTTTCTGGCACAGAAGCTAAAATTTTTTGAAACTATTTTTTGCTGTGCTGTTACAGCAATATATAGAATAGAATATCAGCTTAGTCAAAATTAAATGATTTTATTATGAAAATTTATACTTTATCAATAACAATGTTAAAATTGCCCCTGAGATTGAATGTTCCTATATTTTTTGTTTTTAATCAGCTAAAATATATCGGCATTACATAAATTAAAAAGAGCTACAAACCCAGGAGAAAGAAAGCACCCAAGATAGAATTTTTCAAAAACATTATTTCCCTTGTAAAATATTTAATTTCCTAGCAAGTTTAGCATATATTAAAAGTTAAATCTTCTGCATTTGATGGCTACATTCGTATGAGTTTATATGTGGAAGTTTCTACTCAGGATATTTATTAGCCATCATTTCCTGTGCTCTTTGAGAAACTTCATATCTTATTTTTTGGACAGAATTCTGAATGGGGTTTTTATCTATTTGCAGAATGAGGAACTCTACATGACTTTCTTTGGAGTGTAAAGAAACAAGTGGTTAGTTTTAGGTATAAAGGAGATCTTCAGCTTTTTTACTTCATGTTTCTGTATCACTTCAGAAAACATATGCAGTTTTTGCTACATGTGATTCTTAACGCAAAATGACCAGAGGAAGGGTTCAGAAATGAAGCTAGCAGGAAATAAGCGATCAGCCTGACAGTGGAGTTCTGCTAGGCTAGTCAAATCATGTTTAGTCAAATCATATCCAAATAAACTGGATGTTATTTCTGTGTATGATGTGAAGTTAAGGTCTAAGTATGTTTTCTTTTTCTTTTTTCCCTCTATTATCTCAGAACCATTTTAGTCCAGTCTCTTTATGTCCTTACTGTATATCATTTCTGTCATATATGTGAGGTACTGTTTTAAGACTCTTATGCAACCTCTGTATGTCTAGTCCTGAACAAATATCATATTACCTTAATTACAAGGCTTTTTATGTAAGTCTTGCTGTCTGGTAGATCAAATCCTATGTTTCTGTTCTCTTAGTTTGTCTCAACTATTCTGGTCTTTAGCATTTCCATTCGAAATTTAGGATAGGTTAATTTGTAGAATCTCTTGGATTTCAAATACAGACAATCATTTGATTGCAAATGGACAGTGTGTCTCTTCCTTTCTACTCCTTACATATGTTATATTTTATTGTCTTATTGAATTAGCTATGCTGTACAGGGCTATGCTGAAGGGTAGGGGTGATAATGAGATTCTTGTTATTCCTAACTGTAGCACTCTTTTACCTGCAATAATCCTGCTGACTGGGCCAATTGCCGAGCTAGGGCTGTGTCTGGACCTCACAGACCCCTCAAGCCCATTGTCCAGACTGGGTCACAAACCCTTTACATGCCAGGCTGGGTCCCCAGACCCCTCACATGACAGGCTGGGTCACCGGACCCCTCACACTCCAGGCTGGGTCACTAGACCCCTCACATGCCAAGCTGGGTCACCAGACCTCTCACACACAGGTCTATGAGCTAGGTAACCAGCAAAAAAGGTCCTTGGAACCATAGGTTCGAGAGCATGGCTGTGCAGAGCAGGTGCCTGAGGCAGACGCCAGCCAAGTCGGGGTGCCAGGCACGCGCACTAACCCCACCCCCCCACACACAATTTGCTTACAAAGAATGTGCCGCACCACCCCCAACCAAATGGGCAAGTGAGGGGGCCTGATTAAATTATTCAATTTTCCCAACAATCCACTCCTTCAGGTCCCGTGCTGATGAATCTTCCACGATGTTCCCTTAGAGAGGATAAACTACCCTTATATTTACATAACCTATTGTCTGTTCAATATGTCTCAAGGCTTGTGGTTCTGTCCTTTCAACGATTAGCTGCATATGTCCGGTTAGTAGTCACCATTGGTGTGATCCTCCATGGGAATCCTGCAGTCATATTGATGAGCAGTTCAACACACATTCAGTAGATGATCACACCAATGTATATATGCACCCGGTCGACTCTGGTGCAGTGCCTGCAGCCAGAACACTTATCCAAGGCATTGGCTTCATCGTTTCCTGGACTGGCTGAGGAGAAGTGTCCTGTGACATGGAAAAGAGTTAGTTCTTTCTCAAGCCCCAATTCCCATAGCTCTTGCCCTATGGCTTGTCCCCACAGGGGTAGGTGGCTTACCATCCACTGTTGATACTTCCAAGCAGAGATCCAAAGGGTTAAACCTTCGTACCTAGTCCAACTGTCAGTACAGATGGTTAATGGCCCAGGCTCATTTTTTATCACCATCCACACTGCTCTCAATTCAGCCCATTGACTGCTTTGCCTTGTGCCATTTTCATGCCACATGGTATCTGTAAGGGCTGTACAGCAACCGCTGTCCACGATGCTGAAGGTCCCATGCTAGAGCCATCTGTATATCATGCTTGCTCTGTGATAGGTCCCTGTCCCTCATGGAAAGGTGTAGCCTCCACCTGGTCCATGGGTAATTGTTGTGTCGAAGTTTCCTCCACAAACACTACTGGGCCTAGCACGGTTTTCAACTCTTTGGACAGAGGACTCATTGACACAGTGCTCCTTTGTTCTATATATGCTCCCCATTTAGACAGAGTGGGAGTCTGAGCTACACCTATTTTAGGGATGGTGGCCCACATGCACAGCCAACCTGTTATGGGGTATGTCATCCTTACTAGGACTTTGGCAGTTCCTGTGATAACTTCAGTGGCTATCAAGGCAGAATACACAGCTGCTAACTGCTTTTCTATTAGGGTGTAGCACACTTAAGCACCCTTCCGGAGCTGAGATCAGAATCTGACAGGTGTGCGGAATCAGTCTTGTCTCTGCCACAAACCCCATCCTAACCCCTCCTGGGTTATATGTATGTCTAACTCAAAAGGCTTAGTGGGGTCGGCCACTTGTAAAGCTTGTACTTGCTGTAGTGCACTTCTTGTAGCCAGATAAGCCTGTTCTACTTCTTCAGTCCAAGCCCAGAGGGGTCCTTTCTTGGTCAATGCATACAGTGGGCATGCCATTAGGGCCATAGGGGGCACAAAATCTCTCCAATACCCAAAAGTCACAAATATGTCTGTAGCTGAGCTACTGTTGTGAGTCAAGGGTATGCCAGTATCTTATCTATAATAGCTTCTGGGATGACCATTGTCTTACCCAACCAGACCACTCCCAGGAATTTGACAGCCCAGGTCCTTACACTTTGACTGTGTTCATGGCCCACCGACATTATTCCAAATGACTTAACAGCGTTGGAGCTGCCTGGGTTAAATCTGCAAGAGAATCAGAGGTTAGTAACGTGTCATCAATGTAGTGAAACATTGTAACCGTGCTGGGCCTAGTCTACTTTGCTAGGTCCCTAGCCGCCAAACCACAACAGATGGTTGGGCTATGCAGATAACTTTGGGGCAATACTTGAAAGGTCCACTGTCTCCCTTCCCAGGTGAAGGCGAACTGATCTTGTCTATTAGCCGAGATTGGAACAAAGAAAAAAGCATTTGCAAGGTCCAATACTTAATGTTAAGTCCCCAGCTGAGTCATCAGCTGATCCATCAAGTCGTGAACTGAAGGCACAGCTGCATGCAAAAGAAGCACTACTTTTTTCAGTTCTTGATAACCTACAGTCATTCTCCAGGTACCATCAGGCTTTTTCACTGGCCATACTGGAGCATTAAATGGGCTATGAGCCAGAAGAATAATGCCAACTTTCTCTTAATTCCAATATAGTGGCACTTATCTCTGTATGTCCTCCTGGTAGGCGATACTGCTTTACATTAACTACATGTCTTGGCTTGAGTAACACCTGTGGGTCATGTTTAGCATATCCTTGTAACACAGGCTTTACTGTCCGTATTCGCAGCCGAAACTCTCCAACTATTGTTTGCAGGTGCAAACCATAAAGTATATCCATACCCAAGATGTATTCAGCTACAGGGGATATATATACAGTATATACAGGAGGGGGTAATCTTTCTATGCCCAATGGCAAGGACACAGCTTTGACCTCAATAGTATGTCCTCCATAGCCATCTATACGAACTGTGGCCCCTGGTAACTTATCTGGATTGCCATATATCAGGCTACATTCTGCACCTGTATCCACCAATGCCAAAACACACTGCACATTTGCCCTCGACCAATATATTGCCAATTCAACATGAGGCCTCTGGTCCTCGCCTGCCCCCAAAAGATGAGCACCTTGGCCTGCTCCCTAATCAAAATTGAACATTTCATCTGCCTCCTCGGGAACAACCAAAAAAATCCTTTAAATCCACTGAACATAACTTGCTACCTGTTTCCGGACATTTAGTGAAATGCTGTTCAGGACACAATTGTGGCCACAAGGCAAACAGGACCGCATTTGGCTGCCGGTCAATTTTCTTTTTATCAACCCCTGCTGCAAGCAAGTCAAGCCACATCTGCTTATGGCTAGTCTTGCTCGGTCCTCTTGGGATAAAATCCCAAGTATTTCTTGGGGGTTGTGTCTTAGCCACCTTTCAGACCCCTTTTCCTTGTCTTTTCTCCTCTACTGCACCAAAGCTGGCTGTCATGGTCATTACCTCATGTGTAGGATGACCAATGTATGAGGCCAGTATCGCCATCAGTGACACAAATGGGGCATTTTGCAGCACTATGTCTCTCATTCTGTCTGTAAAGTTTTCATCGTCTGGGCCATGAGTGTTCACATTAAACATGGACCGCCACATTCCCAGCTCTCGAATGGTTTGGTCCAGCTCAGCATACGTTTGCCATTTACTACCAATCTTGGGCAGTTCCCTAGCATTTGCCCACATGGTTTGGGCAGCTGCATTCACCCAGTCCATCAAGGTGATTACCTTGTCCTTGTGCATACCTGTGGCTATTCTGTCCTGCTGCCTCAGGGATGGGTGTATGGTGATGGAGGTCAATTTCTCCATCTCCTCACCGGAGCACATCAGACTACCCACCCCTAGGTCCCATAACCTCAACAGCCAAGTAGCCAGGGTCTCCCCATGTTTCTGTCTGAACTGTCTTCTCAAGTCAACCAGTTCAACCTGGGTATATGGGACATAGGTGGTGAACTGGGTCACCTGTGGATCACCCACTGGTTGTCCATCCAGTCCCACAGGCTGCTACTGCCTCAATTTCTTGTGCACAACAGCTTGTGCCTGGAGATGCATGGTTTCCCTCAACTCACCATTGAGTTGTTTTTCTTCCCTGGTGTGAGGGGCAGGAGTGGCCAGCCACTGCATGTTGTCCTCCATTCATCCATGCTTGCAACAACTCTGCTTTCTGCCACAAATCTCGATCAGTAGCAGCCAGGCTCTGGTCAGCAGAAAAGTGGCCACTGGGCACCACAAGCTCAAGGATAGCCACATTTCCTCCTCCTCCCAAGGGGTTTTGCATTGTAGTACCTGGTCTATGCTGCCTTGCAGTACAGTGTGCAGCAACAAGATCCCGGTCAACAAGAAGGCCACAGGGCTGAGCATATTCAAGAGTAGCCACATTTCCTCCTTCTTCCTAGGGCTTTTGGCTCCTGTACCTGTTAAGAATCCTGTCACAGACTACGCCAATTGTCGAGCTCTTTTACCTGCACATAATCCTGCCGACTGGGCCAATTACCGAGCTAGGGCTGGGTCTGGAGCTCCTAGACCCCTCAAGCCCATTGTCCAGACTGGGTCACAAACCCCTCACATGCCAGGCTGGGCCACCAGACGCCTTGCACTCAGGTCTGTGAGCTAGGCAACCAGAAAAAAGGTCCTTGGAGCTGTAGGTTCGAGAGTATGGCCACGTGGAGTAGACTCCCAAGGCAGATGCCAGCCAAGTCATGGTGCCACGCATGTGCACTAACTCCAACTCCACACACAATTTGCTTACAAAGAATGTGCCGCACCACCCCCAACTGGACGGGCAGGCATGGGGGCCTGATTAAATTATTCCATTTTCCCAACACTAACGTTAAAGAAAATGTTTCTATTGTTTCATCATTATGTATGATGTTTGCCCTGAGTTTTTAGTAGAGACTCTTTATTGAGTTAAGAAAATTTTCTTCTATTCCTTGTTTGCTAGGAGGTTTTTCTTTTTTTATTAGGAGTTTTTATCACAAATTATTGATTCATTTTATAAGTGCTTTTTTTTGGCATTTATTTAGTATCTGTTGAGATGATCCATGATGTATGGTTTTTCTCTTTTATCTATTGATGTCACTTATTACACGCATGGATATTTTGATGTTGAAACATGCTGCATTCCTGGGATAAAAAGAAAATATAATTATGCAAGTAACTACAGGCATGTCATGTGCAAGAGTAGCTTCATTAATGAGTTATGACTGTTGAGAGGTTATTCTAGAAGGAAAGATAAGCATTTGTCATGTTTTCATGGACTTCTGCCAAATCTTAGATTTAAAGATGTGTTTGCAGAGGAATATAGATAGCTACCAACCTATGCTGAAATTTTTAAATGTCTTTTTTACTTGAGTGAAATACAATATAAAATAGCATGATTTTGCAAATAACAAAAAACAACCACTTTGTTTTTGTGCAGAATCGAGGAGGTAGACACTGATATTTATGTAGTATTTGACTGAATGAGAACACGTCGTATGTTTAATTTTTAATCCTGATCATAAAGAACATATATTCATCTATACATATAATGTTTATAAGGAAAAACATATAATTCCTTGGTGTTGTGAAAACATTGACTGATGACAGCAAAATTCAATTAAAACTTTATATAAAATGCTTTTCAAATTGAAACTGTAACTAAGAATGACAAATGTCCCACTCTGTAGGCTTTTGTTTTCTTTTGAGATTTAAAACAAATAGATCAAGGAATTATGACAACTGTGCTTTTTATTTCCTAGATAAGAATGCTCCCTTGATTATGATTACATGAAATATTTTCTTTTTTCAGAAGAAGGAACTTTATTACTCTACATTTTTATTTACTATATTCATGCTCTCATATCTTTCCCACTATTTATTTCTAAGCTCATTTAATTTCATTTTTTTGCTTTTGGTGGCTGGGACAGTAAGGGAATCTAAAATCCTTTACCTTGGGGTTATCAACACCACTCTAACCAACTGAGCTAACCGGCCAGCCTAAGTTCAACATTTCTAAGTAACTTGGGAAATAGTGCCATTGTTCTGATGGGCATCTCCTTTAGCCCCCCAAATTTGAACTCCTTTGTATGTATAGTTCTCCCCCAAAGAAATTTGGGGCTGTAAATTGTGGAATTTTCATTAGTTTACTCTAATCAATATTCTCTTCAGAGAACATTCCCCCACATATCTATACATGTGGTATGTGCCACATTTCACTTGGGTGAGGACTGGGCTGGCTAACGTGAGTGGGGCAGAACAGAAATGATTGGGGGTGGCCCTCTGCTTCTAGCAAGGAGCACCAGCTCTACCCCTCAACATTGGGGCATGGAAAACCAGGAGCCACAGAAATGGATTTGCTGGGAATTGCCATCACCATCACTTCCTGAACCCAAGAGGGTCTAGACTGACAACCAGACAGTTATTTCCAGGTCATTTTCTCCCTGGGATAAACTCCAGGAATTTATGAACTTGAGGTCAGAACTTGACAACCTAACTTTTATAATTTGTGATTGAAGTTTTATATGATGTGATTTCAGAGAGAACTGTTTTGAGGCTTGAGCCCAATTTTTCTTTTTATCAAATATTCTATTAACATTCTTCAAAAAACTTCCTTAAAAGAGAATAAATGATAAACTCACGATTTTAAATGAATAATTGTCATTTATGTTTTTAGTCATTTAATTACTATATTATTTACTTTTAGCATATTGTATTCACAGTATTTATTCTTGACTATAGAACAAGAGTTCAAAATTATTATCAATGTTAATAATTATTAAATTTTCGGATGTGCTATGTACTTTGCATGTACTACCTCATTAATCTCCAAATCCATGTTGGTATCCTTATTTATAAAAAGTGGGTTTTGAAATTCAGGAAGATTTTAACCAGCCCAAAGACACACAGCATGTAAGTAGAAGAACTTTCAACTTTCAGATGAAATGTTTCTTTCTCAGTTGTCTGATCATTATAAAATTGCTATACATTCTACTATAAGTGCTTAAAATCATTTACTGTTTATAAACAATGAAAATGAAGTGATACAAGTCACAGAAAACTCACAAAATTATGACTTACATCTGACTAATATAGCTGGTGTTAGCAAACTTCTGAAACGTGAGAGATTTGCTTTCTTCCTCCACAGAGGAAATGAAGGAATATGTTCTTGACTGTCCATCTCAACAGAGGTTCAAAGATGGGGTGTGTTTGTACTGTGCGAGCAATGCAAAAATCGCAACAGCCTGGGTGCAGTAAGAGAGAACAGAGAGCAGTGTTTCCCTAGGGCTTGGTGCTGGGGGGAAAAGCCGCAGGTGGGGAGGGGAGCGATGGCGGGGTGCACGGTGCATTCCCGTGGCTCTTGCCCGTACCCCACCCTTGCAGTCTCTACCCAGCTGCCCTCACAAACTCTGAGCTGTGTTAACAGAGAAACGAAACAGACAAAATGTCAAATGCCACACATTACGAGTGACTAAAAACAAGGCGAAAACATTGTGAAAAGAAAAAAATTGTTTTCCACCATCCTCTGAAAGTTGGTGTATAAATACCACCTGAATCAATCTGAACATTTTTATAAATACAACTTGAATTTGGTTATTTTACTGGAATTTTCTTTTTTAAAAAATTTTATTTTATTTAGTCAATATACAATGTGGTTGATTATTGTGGCCCATTACTGAAACCTCCCTCCCTCCTACCTTTCTCCCTTCCCTTCCAACAATCTTTCTGTTTGCTTGTCATATAAACTTTAAGGAACTGTAATTGTTGTGTATTCTTCCCTCCCCCCCACCCCAGGTTGTTTGTGTATTTATTTATTTATTTTTAGCTCCCACAAATAAGTGAAAACATGTGGTATTTTTCTTTCTGTGTCTGACTTGTTTCACTTAATATAGTTCTCTCTAGGTCCATCCATGTTGTTGCAAATGGCAGTATTTCATTCTTTTTTATAGCTGAGTAGTATTCCATTGTGTAGATATACCACATTTTCCGTATCCACTCATCTGATGATGGACATTTGGGCTGGTTCCAACTCTTAGCAATTGTAAAGAGTGCTGCGATGAACATTGGGGAACACGTATCCCTTCAGCATGATGATTTCCATTCCTCTGGGTATATTCGCAGCAGCGGAATAGCTGGGTCATATGGTAGATCTATCTGCAATTGTTTGAGGAAACTCCATACCATTTTCCATAGAGTCTGCACCATTTTGCAGTCCCACCAACAATGTATGAGAGTTCCTTTTTCTCCACAACTTGTCTGCATTTATCATTCACAGTTTTTTAGATATTAGCCATCCTAACTGGGGTGAGATGGAATCTCACTGTGGTTTTGATTCGCATTTCCCGAATGCTGAGTGATATTGAGCATTTTTTCATGTGTCTGTTGGCCATTCGTATATCTTCCTTTGAGAAATACCTATTTAGCTCTTTTGCCCATTTTTTGATTGGGTCACTTGTTTTTTTGTTGTAAAGTTGTTTCAGTTCCTTGTATATTCTGGATATTAATTCTTTGTCAGATGTATATTTTGCAAGTATTTTCTCCTACTCTCTTGGTTGTCTTTTAACTCTGTTAATTGTTTCTTTTGCTGTGCAGAAGCTTTTTAGTTTGATATAATCCCATTTGTTAATTTTTCCTTTGGTTGCCCATGCTTTTGGGGTCATATTCATGAAGTCTGTGCCAACTCCAACTTCCTGAAGTGTTTCTCCTATGTTTTCTTTAAGAAGTTTTATTGTTTCAAGGTGTATATTTAATTCTTTATTCCATTTTGAGTTGATTTTTACTATATGGTGAGAGGTATGGGTCTAGTTTCATTCTCCTGCATATGGGTATCCAGTTATCCCAGCACCATTTGCTGAAGAGGCAGTCCCTTCCCCAGTGTATAGGCTTGGTGCCTTTGTCAAAGATCAGATGGCTGTAGGTGTGTGGGTTGATTTATGGATTCTCTATTCTATTCTATTGATCAGTGTGTCTTTTGTTCCTTTCTTTCTGATTTGCTGTTTGTTTTCTGTATTTGTTGGTTCCTTGGGTTGTAGATAAACTTTTTTTTTTTCTCTTTATTGTTGGCATTTTTATTTTACTAGTGGGTTTTGATTTTTCTTGAGTTTTTATGGCAGTGGTAGTTATTTTTCAGGTAGCAAACCCTGTACTCCTTTGAGAATTTCTTGTAAGGGTGGTCATGTGGTAGTGAACTCCCACAGTTTTTGTCTGTCTGAGAAATATACTATTCGGCTTTCATTTTGGAAGGATAGCCTTGCAGGACAGAGTATTTTTGGCTGGCAATCTCTGTCTTTTAGTATTTTGAGTACATCATCCCATTCCTTTCTGGCTTTTAGGGTTTGTGATGAAAAGTCTGATGTTAGTCTGATCGGGGCTCCCTTATAGGTGATTTGACGCTTCTCTCTTGCAGCTTTTAAGATTCTCTCTTTGTCTTTGAATTTTGCCAGTGTGATTATAACATGTCTTGGAGAAGACCTTTTTGGTTTGAATATGGTTGGTGATCTTTGAACTTCCTGAATCTGAAGATCTGTGTCTTTTCCTATACCTGGGAAGTTTTCTGCCACTATTTTGTTGAATATGTTTTCAATGCAATCTCCTTTTCCCTCCCCTTCTGGAATACCTATGACTCAGATATTTGAGCGCTTAAGGTTGTCTGATATCTCTCTCAGATTTTCTTCAATGTTTTTAATTGTTTTTTCTTTTTTTTGGTCTGCCTGTGTTAGTTCAAGAAACCCATCTTCAAGGTCAGAAGTTCTCTCTTCTGCTTCTGCAAGCCTGCTGGTTAAACTCTCTGTTGTGCTTTTTATTTCATCAAATGAATTCTTCAGCTTGGCAAGCTCTGCTACATTCTTTTTCTGGGCATTGATTTCCTTGTACATTTCTTCTTTCAGGTCCTGTATACTTTTCCTCATTTCATCGTGTTGTCTAGCTGAGTTTTCTTGTATCTCATTTAGTTTCCTTAGAATTATGAAATTCCTTGTCATTTCAAGGGCTTCTTGTTCTATAGGATCTAGAGCTTGAGAGTTATTACCATTTGGTGGTGTACTTTTTGATTTTTCATATTTCTGGTATCTTTCCTTTGATGTTTAGTCACTGTGGCAAGGGATTTTACCGTCCACTGGTTTTACACTGTTGCCTGGCTAGGATGCCGCTGGGGCTGCCAATTTGGCTTGGCTGCCTCACTGTCTGCTCGGTTGCCCACTAGTGCCTTGGGTGCGTGATCACCTCGGGTCTTGGGCCTCTCTGGGGAGGCGCCTCTCTGGTCACCATGCACTCAGCTGGGCTGGGGATGGAGTCGGGGGGCAGTGGCAAGCCCTACCTGCTGGGTTGCATGCTGGCACCACAGGGCGCATAGTCTCTGCAGATCTTGGGCCTCTCAGGCTGAGTGCTTCTCTGATCGGCGCACACTCGGCTGGGCTGGAGATGGAGTTGGGCAGTGGCGACGTGGCCTACCTGCTGGGTTGAACACTGGCACTGCAGGGCGTGTGGTCTTTGCAGATCTTGGGCTTCTGCAGCTGGGCACCTCTCTGATTGGCACACACTCAGCAGGGCTGGGGATGGAGTCAGGTGGCAGCAGTGAGGCCTACCTGCTGGGTCACATGCTGGTACCGCAGGATGTGTGGTCTCCGCGGATCTTCAGCTACTCCGGCTGGGCACCTCTCTGATCAGCGTGCACTCGTTTACTGGAATTTTCTAACTAGTCCAGAGAGAGAGCACGAGAGAGTCATGATCATATTTCTATGAAGTTTTCCCTATGTTATTAGATAGTGATTTATAATTTTGGTCTTGAAACATCCTCTCATATCTCCAGTTATCTTAAAAAAATGCCATAATGTTTAAAAAAAATCCCCAAAGAAGAATATTAAGACATGTCTAGAGGGCTGTTAAAATAATCCCTTCTCTTTTTCTCTTTCCAGGATAGCACCATGCCAAACTACAAACTCACTTATTTTAATATGAGGGGGAGAGCAGAAATTATTCGTTACATATTTGCTTATTTGGACATAAAGTATGAAGACCACAGAATAGAACAAGCTGACTGGCCTGCAATCAAATCAAGTAAGTAGCACAAATAATAGTTCATGAAAATGTAAGGAAAAATATACTTTCAGTACCTTTTGTCTTTCCTCAGGGAAGTGGAAAAACAAGTGTTTTTGATCTCACATAGCTTTAAATTGAGAAGCAGCAGTTCAGGCAAACTAAATAAATGCTATGTGACTCAGCAAATTTCCTATTAGAGGTAAAAACACAAACTTCACAGAAAGAGAATGAAAATATAAACCAGTATAAAGTTTTGTCAGAAGAGCTGAAACGGACTTGTAAAACAGGTGGGATTTTTTTCTTTTTATCTAATATTCTATTAATATTCGAATTCATAATATTACATATTAATATTATGTGTTAATATTCTATTAACATTTTCATATTAATTTTCTATTAATATGTAAAGTACATAGCACATATTGAAACTTAATATTTATTAGCATTGATAATAATAATTTTGAACTCTTGTTCTATAGCCAAGAATAAATACTGTGAATACAATACAGTAAAAATAAATAATTATAGTAATTAAATGAATAAAAACATATAATGACAATTATTCATTTAAAGTTGTGAGTTTATAGTTTATTTTCTTTTCAGGAAGTCTTTTCAAGAATATTAATAGAATATTAGATAAAAAGAAAAAAAAATCCCACCTGTTTTACATGTCCATTTCAGCTCTTCTGACAGAACTTTATACTGATTATCCCATCTGTTTTATAGGTGGGATAACTAAAGCACACAGAGTTAAGGTAATTTTTTCATTTTCAAGACACTAGCAAGCAGAGTTGAGTTTCAAACCCTGGTCAATTTAAGACCATGGCCCAAGGTATTTGCACTAGACAATGCCAGCAACAATAACACTATGATAATTGGTATATGAGCAATAAATTACCACATGCCTTTTGGAAGCATGAGTGCCTTAAAAGTCATTGCCCCTATAATCATTCTCTTTTATAGCAGAGACCTCTTCTCTGGTGAGATAGAGTATTTTATTCCCTATTCTCATGAAACTTTACCATTAATATCCAAATGTTTCTTCTGATATCAGAATTTGTACATGGGATTTTAAGATGGTGGATGTATAATAGGAGAACATTAATTTTATCCACTAATTAAGGTGGATAGCAAAGTCAAGATGGATAGCAAGTTGCAGGGATAGTACGTATAATAAATTTTGCCTTTTAGCTTTTAAATGTAAGTTCTTTGAGTGCCTCATACCCTATTCTGCCTTGACATTTTATTATGTTATTGAAAAATGAAATTTCCCCATTTTCTTAACATTTTCATAGATTCTTCGAGTTGAAAGGAAACTTAAAGTTTGTGATGGTTAGGATATACACAGTTTCAAATGCTTTAATAGACAGAGACCCAACATAAAATTGTCTTATTTAGAAATTTCTTTTGTATAAAAACCCAAGTTGGCATAGTGATTTTGCTTCATATAGTTGTCAAAGACTAGGTTCCTTCTTTTTGTTGATCTGCCACCCCTAGTTGTCTTATTTATTTACACAGTGTAAAATAGTTCATTCCTTCTAAATTCTAGCTCATGGGAAGTGTGAAGGGCGGGGGGAGTACTCCCCTTCCTTTTAACGACATGACCAGAAAGTTGCATGTCACTTCCGCTTACACTCTCTTGGTGACAGCTTAGTCACATGGTCACATATTATTGCAAGGCAAGCTGGGAAATGTTGACTTTATTGTGGATAACAATAAAAATCTGGGGTATTATTACTTTGAGAAGAAAGGAAAGAATAGGTCCTGAGAAGTTTCTATTCCAAATGTTATTTGGTTTCATCTCACATGCAATTCAGCAATGCTCTCTAGCACTGGAAACTCTCTATGATATCCTCTTTGTTAGCATCTACAACTAAATCTCCAGTCAACACATTCTGTCATTGGATATTTCTATTAAAAAGTTCTACCTGGACAAACCTGGTAGATTGCAAGCATGAGTTTACATTTTATCTCTCCTTTAATAACATTAAAAAAAAAAAAAAAAAAAGACAAAAGCCCATAAGGATAAGAAAACCATGCTTGAATATGATAGCACAAAATTCTGGAAGCTAGAAGTAGGTCAAAGAATGGTAAGGTGACTCAGTAGGCTGGTGATGCTCGAACATAAGCTGGAGGAGGAGAAGGCAAGCTGAATCACTCCAGAGATCCTGAAAAAGGCTGAGGAGTTAGTGACAGATAATCCTAAAAGCTGAGCTGTTAGAGATTGACTGGAAGAATGTGAAGAAGCAGTATTACCTCCAGATCCCTTTTGCTCCCTGGAAGAAGCATGGAGGTTACTCTCAGAAGATGATGGACTAGAGAATTCTGGGACAACAGGCGTGTCTGAGAACACAATGCTGTAATGATGATGGAATTCAATGGAAGTCTAGAAACTAAATGGTGAGACCCATAGCCCCTTTCCTCTGCTGTACAATCACAATACTGCAGCCAGGCTAATATCCCTTGTCGGGGACGTGGGGAGTCGGCGGCCGCGCAGGCCCCCCAACAGCTAGCTAAACTCCTCAGCTCAAGGGAACGAGGCCGAAGATTACTCCCTGCCTCCTCCTCCCCGTGCGACAGTGAGCGGGGCGGGAGAGCCCAGGAGATAGGGAAGTGCGGCCACCAGCCCCAATCCGGCTGGCAAAGGAACACTCAGAGGCGGTGGGGGTTCTGTCAAGCAGTTCCGTTTATTCAACCCAAAGCCTACATATTTATGCATAAATGGGCTAAATGGGCGGGGGATTCTGGTGGGGGTCTCCACCTAACAAGCCAATCACCCTATAGGTCATGCGTGCACGCATGGCTCCTGCCTATGCTTATAGTAAAGATCATGAAGTGTCCACGAGCCTTGAAGGCTTTCTGCACCAATGATGCTAAGCCCGGTAAATGGGGTGAGGTTTTACCCGACACCATAGTCACTCGCCCTTTACATCCTCCAGGCACCATCCTGAGCATGTGTGAAACAAAGAAGGGAACAAGCAGTCGTCATTAGGTGTAGCAACCATCTGTGCCAGGAAGGTAGCTGCCACCCAACAATCCCTCAGGCAGAAATTGGAGGAATTCTCTCTGTGGAAGGTGACCAGCTCAAGAGAAATGTCTAACAGATACTGAACAAATGGGAATCTCTCCACGAAATGGCAAGCCCGATCTGTGGGCAAGCCCCTCCCATGCATATGGAGCTTCCAGTTAGCTTTTATTTCTTTGCCCTTTAAAGCAGAAATGGCAAGCAAAAAATCAATAGATATTTAAGAAAAGTCTCTAATAAGAAACAGACCTAAACAAAGAAGCAGAAAACAAACAAACAAAAAAAGCCCCCCAAACCTCTGAAGAAACCAAGATGATTTAGCAAGAAAAAAACTTCAAAAATATTATAAAATCCTCAGAGAAAAAAGAGAAAACATTCTGTATGTGAAACCAGAATAGGATGCTATCAAAAGGAATGTTCAGAGACAAAAAGTTCTTGAAAACTAAAAATATACAAACAAAACCAATCAATAAAATAATGACAAATAAGGAAATCCCCCAGAAAGTATAACAACAGGAGAGAGAAATAGAAAGTAAAAGAATAAAGATAAGGAAAATTGAGGATCGCTTGATTTAGGAAGTCCCACATACAAATGAAATACATTTTGGGAAGAGAGAACAGAAAATAGAAAAGAGGCAAAAAAAAAATTTTTTTTTGGCTGGTGCAGGGTTCTGAAACCTTGACCTTGATATGAACAACACTAGGTGCTAACCAAGTGAGATAACCAGCTAGCCCACAGGCAAACTTTCAAAAGAATCTTCCTTATTCAAGATTGAAATCTGTCTCCTTATGACTGTCCTACATTAGTCTTCGACTTCTCATTTTAATCTATGGAGAACAGTGAAGATAAAGGTCTTAGGCAAAGTTCAGAAATGAGTCCCCAGTTAATTCCTGTATCTGTACCTCTATTTAGATAACAACTTTTGGAACTTCCTTGATTGTGAATTTTAGTCCAACTTTTCCACTCCTCTCCTCCTCCCCCGACTCTACTACTTAATTTAGATACTGTTTCCCATGGACTATCTATCTGACATGTGCAAACACATCCAGGTCCAAGGGACAACTCTGTTCTCTTCCTTGAGTCTTCCATTTATATCTCTGGTTCAGATTTCCTCATCACCTGAGTAGGTGTCCTCTGAACAAGCTCCTGTTATATTGTCTGCCATTTTATATGTGGTGCCTATGGGGAAATACTATATTCCAGCATAAGAACAGTGTACAACGGAATGAGACCATCACCCCATCACAACTCTAGGCACCATTTTGAGACATTTTATCACGATCACAGTAGTTATTTTGGCAGCCATATCATACTATGGCCTCATATTCAATGTTACTAAATTCCTTAAAGCTTTTGACAGGTGCTCCTGTTAAGTGACACTTCAAACAACTTGAGTTATTACTACTTTTAATGAAGGACTCAGCATTTGTCTTAAATTTCTTCTTGTTAGAATGTAGCCCAATGTTCCAGCTACTGGCAATTAGCCCAAGGTTGGCTGAAACACTTCCAGTGGCTGAGAAATCACTATCTTACAAGAAAACACATTCCACTGTCAGTAGTTCTAAAGCCAACACAATTATTCTACATCTTGAGTTAAAATCTGCCATTTTTTTTTTTATTACTCTGTGGCTCTAGTTCTGCATTTTAGAGCTAGTTAGATTAAGTCAAATTTTCCTTCCATCTGATAGCTGTGCCATAATTGAAAATGGCTGTTACATTCTACTTAGCTCGTTTTGTCTCCTCTAGCTAAATGGTTCCAAAGTTCTTTGATCAATCCTCATAAAATGCATTTTCCAGACTCCTCTCTAACTTGGATACTATATTCTGGGTTTGCTCTGATTTTTAATATCTTTCTCAAAACAGGGCTCTCAGAACAGAACAGCTGAGGAAAGGTTCCAACTGACCTCAGTTTGAATCCCACCTCTCCCAGGTGTGTGACCTGGGCAATTTACATAATCTCCTAACCTCATTTCCTCATTTGTAAAATGAGATAATAGTTAACACCAACTTCATATGGTTGTTGTAAGCACTAGGAAACCTAATGGATATGTTAAATATTTAGTACAATGCCTAGCAAAAAGGAAGCCCTCCCCAAAATGCAAGGCATGTTAATTCCTTCTTGTTTACCTACTTTGCTTTAAAGATGGCACCCTAATTCATGTCTACCCATCTGGTACTTTGTTTTGCTCACTGCAGTGTCTCAGGCACCTAGAATAATACTTGGCACACTCATTAGGTAAGTATTTAATCATAATTTTATTCCGGATGTGAACTGTAGTTCATCTTACTCAGTATGCATATGAAAGTCACTTGAAGGAGATGCACGGAGTTGATTCCAGTACTTGTTTGAGAGTCATGGTATTATGAGTGGCATTTTATTCATTCCCCTCTTGCCAAAATAATTACATGTCCAAAACTGAGGCATTGGTTGGGAAAATTGTGATCAATACACATAGCAAAGTACTACACAGTCATTCAAATATGGTGTTCCATTGATTTAGAAAGCTTTTAAAAATATACTGTCAGATGAAAAAAGTTGTTTACAAAACATACACATTATGATTTTGCTTTTTAATATATATTGGAAATCAATTAAAATATAAAAATGGTTGTAACTGTTGTAGAATTATTTTTATCAACTTAGAATTTTTTATAATAAATGTATGTTAACTCAAAATTTAAATCAGACTCTTCATAATCTTCAGACTATGGTTTTAAATAATAGTTAATGTGATCTGTGATAGAGGTCACAAAAATTAATGAAGCTTCAAAAGAAAGGTTTTTAAAAAAGTTAAGTGGTAAGTATATGAGGTAATATACAATGTAGTATACAGTATCACCGAAAATCTGGGTTTTAGAACCAGTTCTGTCACTAACTACATAGTAGGTTCTCTAGCAACTTATAAAATATAAAAATTCCACTATAGGTTGTTCAATGTCTCTTCAAGAATAAATATTTAAGAATTGCATGATTTTAAAATCATGCTTTGTTTCTATAATCATCAGTAAAAATGGAAGTATTATAAGTTGATTCTTTGCTCATTTTATTTTAAGCTCTTCCATTTGGCAAAATTCCCATTTTGGAAGTCGATGGACATATCCTTCACCAGAGCCTATCGATAGCAAGATATTTGACCAAAAATACAGGTAACATGTCCATTGTGTTTAAGATTTTTGATAACTGAAAAAATACATGATATATACTCAATATTCACTGATTGACTTTATTGTTGAACACTATAGCACAAACAAGAATGAAATTAAATGCTAGAGAAATATAAACGTGCCATCTGTACCAGTTTAACTTCCTATGAGTTCCCTAGACAATTGGATAATTTTATTTTATACTGCCCCCTGCCCGTCCTTCCTCACACCTCCTTGTCCTCAAGCCTTTTTCTGGAATTCAGCAGAAAAATTGTACAGGTGTCTCATCCGAAACCTCCTTGTCCTCAAGCCTTTTTCTGGAATTCAGCAGAAAAATTGTACAGGTGTCTCATCCCAAACTTTTGCTAGTATGTACATTATAAGTTATCAGAGAAAATTAATTAGTAGAAAATACATATGGCTCATGGAGGTTGAAATTTCTTAGACTATTAAAATCACATATTTGATGATGTCCTTTACCCTAATCATGCTGAAAAAACAGAAATGAAGTGTTTGCTTCCACTGAATGCCATCTAAGCCATCTTTAAGTGTGTAGTTGACTTCTGGGTTGTTTTGTTAATGCCTGCACCCAAGGCATTGATGAGAAATAATAGAAACTGTTAGTTCTTGTCTTTGCCTGCTACACTTTCTCCCTTGAGGCAGGGTGTGAGGACTCCACTTCGGGATTGCTGAAGGAAGTTCAGGATCCAAAATAATACTTAGAGGCATATCCAAAAGGAGGCTGAGGATATAGGCCTGCAGTTAAAGACTAAAAATGTTGAATGAGGAATCATCTGCTTAAAATTGATGGCTGAAGCCTTAAGTGTGGAAGTCAAAGGAGGGATGCAGTCGATGAAGAGAACCTAGGATAGAATTCTGAGAAGCTTTTCAAGGTCAGAAACAAAGAGTCAACCTTTGAGTATCACACACGCAAAGTACAGATAGGTAGTTTACAGAGAAATTTTAATCACTAAACCATTTCCTTTTACTTTTAGCATCTTATTGATGTATAATTTACATATAATTCACCCATTGTCAGATTTTTAGTAAATTTATACAGTTGTAAAAAAGCAACCCACTTTACAATGCTTCCACTCTGAAGCATTTTAAATAGACACCAGTGAGAAAATATTTAGGAAGACCAACAATTCATTATCAAAAATAATGATTGATAAATGGCAGGAAAGAAAAAAACAGCTATTATTTTAAACTTTAGTTTACTGGCAGAAAACTAATACTCCTGACAAAAATTGTCTACAAAAAAAATTAATTATTTTTACAAAATAAAGTATAACCTATGTACAGGTTATGTACTATAATATTGCTTGTATTAGCAAAATACTGGAAACAAACCTGTCAATTGAGGCTAGTTAAGTAAATTGTGGCAAATCTGCCTTAACAGAATCCCATGTAGCTGAATAAAGGAGCAAGGACACCCTGCAGGTACTTGTAAGGAAAGATCTATATGGTATTTGGAGTGAGGGGCTTATCTAGTGGGATATATATTCTTATTTGCTTGCACTATCATAAGGAAACAATGAAAGAAAACCTAAGAAACTAATAAAAGTGGTTACTAGTAAGTCAGGTGTGTAAAGGAGCAAAATGAGGTGGATGGGTGGAAGGTAGTCTTCACCGGATACTGTTTTATATTGCTTTGAATTGTTGGCCATATGAATATATAGCCTATTAACAAACTTTTTAATGTAGTAAATTAAATTGAGCATATTGGTGGGCCTCTCTCTATTCCTTAGATTTGGCTGGAAAAACAGAAATGGAACAATGTCAAGTTGATGCTATTGTGGACACTTTGGACGATTTCATGTCACGTTTTCCTTGGGCAGAGAAAAAACAGGATGCAAAAGTAATGTGATCAATTTGCTATTATTACTATTAATCATGTATCACTTGCCAGACACTGTGTTGTGTGCTTTAAAAAATTCCTTTTTATTCAAAGCAATATGTATGTATAGTTTGAAAATATCAAATTACATTAAAAAGCTTGAAACAAAGTATAGTGATTACCTACCCTACTCCATTCACACTAACTCCTCCCCACATACAACCCTCTTTTTAATTCTTTTAGATGTTTCTTTGGTATTTACATATCTCCATATTTCTATAGGATATGAAAATATGGTTTTCTTTGATTCACCAATTTTAGACAGTTTCTATGGACTTCATCTGATAGTAAAAAGAGTTAATCTCTTACATAGTCTTCCTCTCTACTTCCCTTTCCCCAGCTCCCAATATAGTGATATTGAAATTTTGGGGTTAAATCAGTATCTAATGATTACATTAGTATGCCTATACAAATATTACACAGAACTGTGCATTGTAGTATAATTTAATAATATTTCCTTTCTCACTTTTCCTTTTCAAAGTGAGTAATTGCCTTTTTCCTATGGCTTAGTTCTTTTTATTTTTATTGTTTAATTTTCCCACACTATCCAATAACGTGCCACTACCATTTTCCACAAGGTCAGTGATATCAGATCATCTGTTCTCTCCAATGTTTTCTGAGAGCTGTCTGGCCTGGAGACCTCTGTTCTCCATAGCAGAGCTCTCTAGGTTTTCTGCACAGCCATCATCATCGGAATTCCTTTCACTGCCATTCCAGTGATGTCATTCTCTGAGGCTGGACACCTGCTTCCTGGGTGCTGTCCTCTTTCTTTGTTTATTCCAGTGTTTATTTGGGGCACATCCTCTTGGATTTTCAGTGTAAAAAGGAAGGTTTGATGATGGGGGTATGATGATGACAGATGGTATGGATGTCCTGTGAGTCACACTGCTTCAATCTAGTGTGGTTGCCCCAGACAATTGGTGTCCAGTTGTCCTCACAAGTTCTTTATTATCAACCTGAGTGTTTCTTTCAATCCTTTCCTGGGTTCATTCTCCTGTATTTTGTCCTTGTTTCTGTGGAACAATTCTCCAATAGCTTACTGATCATAGGAAATAAAAGTCTGGGGCCTTACTTATCTGCAAACATTTTTATTTCATCCTCATACTTGTTTCATAGTTCGGCTGGGTGTAGAATTCAACGTTGAAAGTAATTTTTCATTAGTATTTGGAAGACGTTATTTAAGGTCTTTTAGCTGCTGCAAAGTTTGAGTCCCCTGGAACTACTGACCTTTTGTATGTGATCTATTTTTTTTTCCCTACCTTAAAAGACTGCAGAATGCTTGCCCTTAGAGTTCTACAATTTTACCATGATGAGTACTGGTACGGTCTTGTTTTCATCCATTGTGCTGTCTTCCTGTTGGGCCTGTTCAATCTGGGACTCAAGTTCTTTACTGTAAGGATATTTTCTTTAATTATTTCACTGAAGAATTCCTGTTTATTTTCTTTGTTCCATTATACTAGAATTCCTGTTATTTAGATGTTAGATTCTCTATTCCCATCTCATTGGTTTTTGCATTACTTTCAGGAAGAATTCTTCAACTTTATTAATCAGCCCTGCTCTTGAGCTCTGAATTTCTGATATTGTGTTTTTAAATTTATATGGACTCTTTTGTGGTGTTTTGTTTTTTCTTTTTAAAATATTATTTTGTATTTACTTTGTTGTGAGGCTGCCGCACAGAAAAGGAACCAGAACACCAACTGAGAATTTAAAAGGGGGTTTTATTGGCCGGCTGGCAACTGTCCCTTCAAGAAAGTTTTCAGAAGGGAACAGCCCTGAATTGAAGTTTAGAGGGATTTTTAAAAGGTACATTTTTACATTAGTCACACAGTTAAAATTATCAAATAGTCACACACTTACAGTTATCATATAGTTACATACATAAACACGTACCCTCCTGGCGTGAGGAAGGGGTTTGGGGAGGCCTAGTGCAAGCTGATGACAGAAGCTAAAAGAAGCCAGTTAATCACTTAGGGACGACGAAAACTTTCACAGGGCGGTTTCCTCCTTAGGTTGTCTAGATACATCCAGATACAGCTCTTGGTGTTTCAGCATAGGCAGGAAACAGCAAAGGCCGGCAGAATTTAGGATTTTTCTAAGTACAGGACAATTTTTAACCTTTAATTTTTACCACAGGTGTTGGGGGGGCTTTCAAACAAAGACACTTTTCAAACAGTAAAAATGGCATAAGCTAAATCAATCTACCTTGTCACAACCTAATGAATATATCATCTCTCTGCCTATTGTGTGTTTGTGCAAAGTTGCTATTTTTCCCTTTTTTTTCCCTCAAGAGTCAGACCATCCACTACAATCCATGATAAAGACTAGGGAATTTTAAAGGTTTGCTCAAAGCTCTAAGCACGTGTTTGGAGTTTGTTGATGGTTAGTAACACTTGGCCATTTTTGTGATACTTCCCAATATCACTACCTTCACTGGAAAGAGCTCCTAGAGGAGACTTGCAGTCTCCTGCCACTGTTCTGGAGACAAGTATTAGAGAGGGCTAGGAGCCTCAGAATTTAACATTCGGTATACATATATTCGTTTAGTTCTCCTATTTTAAATATATTATGTGTGACATCACCCAGCCCAGAAACCATCTATTTTACCCTGTCCAGCCTTCTGCTAAAAATGAGGAATGAGAAATTGTCTAGCAGCATGAAATGGAGGAAGTCTCATGCTAAAACTCTTCTTTAACAGTGTTCCACCTATCCTCATTATCCTCTCTCCTACCCCCTTAACCCCAATTCTTGATACATCCTGCCATTTCCTGAGCTATTTGAGGATTTTATATTGAAGACAGGATTGGTTCTTGGCTTTCCCTTTGCAGGTGCCATTCACCCATCTGCTCTACAGCTGCAAATTTTCTTTGCTCTTGTCCTCTCCTCTTTTCTACCTCCTTGTGGGTTCTTCTTAAAAATATGCATCACTGTGGTTTTGGGGTAAAAGTAACATATGTGTGTTGAATTCATCATTGTTATGCAGAATTCCAAATAGATCTCCTCTGTTATTTTTTGTTATAGCCCTCTAGTGGTTTTCTTTAGGACACTCATCAAAATCTGTATTTTAAAATGTATTTACTTTGTTGCCTGTCTCCTCCAGTAGGATGTGTCTTGAGTGCAGGAATCAGGTCTGTATTACTCATCTGATGTTCCCCCCACCCTACCTCAGTGCCTTTTACATATTGGGCATTGAATACTTGTTGATCGAAAGGGCCGCATTTATCAAACACTCACCATGTGCCAGGTGCTGCTCCCACCCGTTCACTTGTATTATTTCAGCCAGCTTTCCCTTTCTTCCCTTGAGATAAGTGCTTTTTATTGTTAAGCTCACCTTTCAGACGAAGAAACTGAGAAATAGGGTTATGGAGTTGCCCAAAGTCTCACAACACAGGTGATCGGAGCCCAGATACCAGGCTCCAGAACCCATAGCCTCATCACTATGTATACAATTGCTTAAATTAGTGACTAATTCCCAGAGCATCCCTTTAGGGTGAAGCTGTTGTTATCCTTATCTTCCAGATAGGGAAATTGGGATTCATGTAGGGTAAATAACTTGCCTTAGGTTGTTTAACTAGTAAGTGGTACACAAGGAATCCAGCCCTGAAGTTCTTAACCCCTGGATATAATGCCACAGTGCCAGCAGCTGCTCAAAACAGCTGTGCATGAATATTTATGTACATGTTAAAGCTAAAGGACTATAGCCAAAAGCCACAGTGCAGAACAACAAATGGCAGTGTTATCAATTTAGTTAAGCACATTTCTAAACGCTATTTATTTAATTAGGACCTTCTGATTTGAAGAGAGAGATGTAGACATAAAAGTATTTACATTGCTGACTCTTTGATATAAAAATGTAAGGCGTGTGTGGGACACACACACACACCTAACAAAGTCTTAAATAAAGCTCAGCTTTGATGATAGAAATATAGCAACTCTTTGGTGTAAATACGTTTGGGATCTGGAGTTAGATACCCGGCTTGAATGCTCATGCCCTTCTCACTAGCTGTCACTTAACTCCCTATCTGTAGTTCAGACGCTTTGTCTGTAAGGTGGAGATACAGGTTGAGTATCCCTTACCTGAAATGCTTGGGACCAGAATTGTTTAGGATTTCATTTTTGGGGGGATTTTGGAATATCTGCAGAATACATATTGGTTAATCATCCCTAGTCTGAAAACCTTTTGAGCATTAGGTTGCCATGCTCAAAAAGTTTCAGAATTTGGAGCATTTTAGATTTTGGATTTTCAGATTAGGAATGTTCAACCTGTAAAATAGACTCTACTTTGAAGTATGTTGGGAGGGTTAAATGGTAGCATATGTACCTATGGCTAAGTAGAAAGTGTTCAATAATTATTAGCTATTATAATGAATACAGTGTTATATAGTTTAGTGCTAATTGTTTTTCCTTATATTTGTCAGACATTGGCATTTATATTTACATATCCTTGTAAGTGCAGAGACAAATACATAACACCCCCCAATTTAGAAAGTTTCTAAAGCTTTTTCCCCATGTGCTAAAGACCCCACTTTAGCACTGATGGGCTGTCTATCAACTTATCAGTTAGCCCCTTCTCTACTTCTCCATTTTCTACTCTTCTGTGGCTGAGGCTCTGTAACAGAGGCCATCTCCCAGAGGAAAATATTTTTTGAACATTTATAAGAGTAACAGTCTACCATTTGTATTAAAATAACCATGCTCTTACATACCACTTTCCTCAAAAAACAATTAAATAGAACATAGCAATCCAAGTTCATGAATAAATCATATGAAGGGAGAACATGTTGCAAAAATATTGCTAATAGCTACAGACTATCTAGTTAACAAGCCGGACTTGGGTAGTATACAATGAAAAATGCCCAGTTCTTCTGTATTTCATTCCTTAGCCTCTCTGCAGTGGACTGTATTGCTGCCACCTTGTGGTTAGGTAACATTTTCAAAGTGATAATATTAATGCAGTTAAGATGGATAAATAGTGAAAATATTCGTTATATGTGCTTTAAAAAAATTATCAAATACACACAATAATCACAGATGTTTCAGTATCTGCTGCTGAAAAATCTCACTTCCAATTAAAAAAAAGGCAAATATTTCTCTGTACATTGGTCATTATAATACTCCTTGAACTTATCATTAGTGTTATTTTGGTTATTCAGTGTATCTGTGTTTTAGTCTCCTCATCTGAAGAACAGAGTGAGGATGGAGGATAAGCAGGATTAAGGGAATTCTAATAACACATTTTCAATACTAAATGATATTTGGTAGTGTGAATTTAAGAATAATGCTTTGGAGAAATATACAAACCTCTCTATATCCCCTAAAAGTTATCTGTTAGAATATTATAGCAATGACTTCTCAGGGTGAAAAAACCACCTGCTATATAACTCTTAGGAAGGGGAGCCAGGAAATTTCTCAGTCCACCAAGCATGAGAGTGACTGTCTAGAATTTATCAGATGTATTTTTAAAAATACACATCTGAAAAAAAAATTACGTAAAATCTAATTTCATTTTCTTTACATTATTTTAGTGAGTGTTCTTTAAAATGAATCTTAAATAACAATGCATATGCTGTTTACTAATTTACGTTTCATTAGACTGAGATAATTCATTAAACTTGTAAAGAGAACCTTGACTAAAGGAGAAGTCAGTAGCACAGGTAAGAGTTTTGTTTGGCAATGCATAAATACAAGCATATTAGAAGAATAGAATTACCCAGGTACGCACATTTGAATTTTTGGAAAGCTGTCCAGCAGCCACATCCTGTTCTGCTCAACTCTCTCCTGTTTCTAGCTATTCCTAGGACAGCCAAGTTGGCCGGTACCTTCCCAGCTGATGCTGAGATGAACTGAGCTGTGAGAAGTGCCACAGGTTTTGAGGCCCCATTGCCCTTCAATTCACAAATTCTGTGCAAGTGGCAGAAAGACTCACGCTTACATTTTACTTAAAACTGTGAACATACTAACCACAGAATACCTTATGTACAAAGGTACAAGAGGAGAGTGCAAAGAATATAATGTCAAAGAATGACTAGCTTTCTAAGCTTCAGTTTGTAAATCTGGCAAATGCATATAAATTTGTAATGATACCCTGGCAAACTGTACTCCACAAATATAAGGCATTATGTTATAGAAATCTCTATTATCTAGCTAAGTCATAATCATAACAGGAAGGAAATCAGCAAATTGGTGAGGGAGTTGCCCACTACCTGACTTATCTTAATAAAGATTGGATGTCAGTATAGGTCATTTTTGAATATTAATAAATGATATATACATATTTTGTAACATTCAGTTTGGCTTATATTTCATAACCTAGACTCCAACCAAAACTTTAGAAATAAACACTTCTTATTAAGAAAGAGGTCATAAATGAATTAGTCATCAGTGCTTTGAGTAAAAACTCAAGAATAATTATAAAAAATGGATATGTTTCATATATATTATCCTTTCTAAGGATATTAATATTTGGTTTATAATACTAGTTTACATAATATATCAAAAGGGGATACCTGGATAATGCATTTTGTAGATGATACTCAAGGCTGACAAATCTCATACTGGCACAATGGCAGGCCAAAGGGAGAAAATCCCTAATGACTACATCCATTTAATGCAGTGCTGAAACAAAGAACTGCCAAACTGGAGGAATCTAGCCTTACAAAATAAAATCAATTTCTTTACCTTTGGTTATGTTACTTGACTTTAAGGGAGCTAAGTTAAGAAAAAGGAGAACTTTAGAAATTAAAAACTTAATGGAATCATTTTTTATTAATAAATTAAGATAAAAGTCATAAAGATTTCATATGTGAAACAGTCATTATACACAAAGAAACTGTAAGAACTGGTGACAAAAGTATTTTTAAAGTATTTTTTAATCCATGAGTAATAAAGAGATGACTAAGATCTACAGAAAATCATACCTGAATATTCATAATATCATACATTTGAAAAAAAATATGTAGCTACTTCTCCTATCTGAACTCATGTGGGAGAATAAAGATGGAGAAATAGATTTCCACTTCAAATCATATTATTTATTTTTCTTCTCATTATTCTTAAAGTAATATTTTCTCCCTCTCCTAGGATCAGATGTTTAAGGAGCTGCTCACATATGATGCGCCTCACCTTCTGCAAGATTTGGACACATATTTAGGGGAAAAAGAGTGGTTTATTGGTAACTCTGTGAGTATGTTTTATATCTTAAAAAATACAAGCAAAAATACATATGTATGTATATATGTATACACATGTATTAGTCATTTTCTATCACTTATAGCAAAAATACTTGGAACTATATGATTTATAAGAGAATGAAATTTATTGCTTAAAGTTTCGGAGGCTGGAAGTCCAAAGTCCAGGGAACACATCTGGTGAAGGCTTTCTTTTGTGGTGACTTCAGTGACAGCAGTGTATCATGTTGCAAAATGGTGAAGCAGAGAGAGACTCTCATGTGTTTTCCTTTTAAATTCCTCAGAACCATGCCTATGACCACCATTATTAATCTATTTATTATGGCATGGTCCTAACAATCTAATCAACTCTTCAAGGCCCTACCTTTCAACTACCATAATATGATTTCCCACCCTCTTAACAGTTACAGTAGGGATTAAGCTTCTAATATATGAAGTTTGGGGGACACAGTTTGATCAATCCACAGCAACACACATGTATATATTTAAATAAAAGGATAAACAAAAAACTTATAAAAACTTATTGAAAAAAAAATGTTAGCCATTGGGAGGAAATAAGGCATACAGAAGGAAGAAAAGCTAAGCTTCTTTAGATAAACCTTTTTTAGTAGATTTGACTCTGGGTCCATGACATATTTTATGTAACAACAACAACAATTTTAAAAAGCTTATATATTCTATTAGTGAAGAATTATTTCAAGAAATATAATCATTTGTAAAACACAATAATTTGATTATACATCTTAAGTTAGATTTTCTCTCAGAACAAAAAAATAAAAATCATACACCATTTTTAGTAATCATATTGTTGGTGGTACAAGGCAATGTTGGTATTGTTTTTCTAGTATTATATCTATATTGTGGGCAAAGAAATAAGAAATTCTATTGATGTCATTGCAAACTGTATCTTCAGTGTGGGAGAAAGGAGATAGAGATGTAAGATCAGTGAGGGTTAAGTTAATACCATTTCTGAACTTGAACTAGAGGTAACAGCATAAACTCATGATGTACTTTATCTCAGGATAAAGAAAAAAACATTTTGTATCTCTTTTTCTTGAAACAATGACCAACCAAGTAGTTCTGAGCACCCCTAGTACCCAGATTCTGGTCTCTTAAACATTAAAAGGAACCAGGGCTCCTTGGAGAAATGGCTTATTCTCAATTTGGGACAGAAAATGTAAAAGATGAGGTGGGAGTACTTTGTCATGATAGAAGCAAATTAATTACCAAAGACTATGAGGGGTTGTATCAAAAGGACTCAGAAATTGACTTGAAAGCTTCCTATTGGCCAAAGATGTGGCAATTCACACTTCAATAAACATATTAACAGCAGTGGATTTAAACAAGTCAAAATGAATGAATACAGAAGTTTGTGACAACCAGCACCACCGCTACCAAACACAGACCCACACACAAGACACCAAAACAAAGCCTGATTGCTTACTTTTAGAAGATGCTATGGAGACACATTATTCTGAAAACTGTTTAAAACACACATAAAAGATGGAGGGTTTGAATAAAAGATTTATCCTGTTTTCCCTATGCAAATTCTACCTCAAGGTAACATAAATTGATTGGACAGTTTCTCCTTTTAAAAGTATTCCAGTTAATAAATAAAAAGAAAAGATTATGCCTAGGCACTGACCATCATTAATTTCTAATATCACAAAAAAGTGAGACCATCAGATACTATGGACCTACTGATGGAGGGGCACACCACCACCTATGAGTAGTCTTACCAAAAATCACATCTAAATCTGAATTAAATGCTGTGGTAGGTGAAGGTCCCTGCCTTCAAGGCGATTGTATTCTAGGGGACAAGACACAGATCGCTTTTTTGCAGGTTTTACTCTGATCACTCTTCCGTCCTGGGTGAAACAGAAGTAAACTTGCTACATCTTTACTCTCAACTTCCAACCTCATCACACACCCATTCATTTCTTCCCATTGACTCCCCTCATAACATTTCCTAAAACATTACTTTCTCTACCCTATTTATTGAATAATTTCTAGGGATTAAACCTTTTTTTCTGTTTTCTATTAAAATTCCTTTGTAAACTACCTCCTGACCCCATCCCCGAGAACTCTCTCCCTTCCTCATGTGCTCCAAACACACTAGTTTTTGTTTGTTCCTCAAACACAAGTCATACTCCCACTTAAGAGCCTTTACACTAGCTATTCCTTCTGCCTGGAATGCATAATCCTCAGATGGCTGCATGTGTGGATTGTTCTTTTAATCATTCAAGCCTTGGGTTACATGTCACCTCTTAAAGATCTTCCCCTGACCACCTGATAGTCCATCTCATCACTACTTTTGCTACATCACCCCTATTAGTTTGCATAGTTGATAGTCTTCCCCTTCTGAAATGAAAGCCACATCAGAGAAGGTGCTTGCAGCACATCTTGCTCTGCAGTCAATCCCCAGCACCTAGATCTGGGCGTGGCACACAGGAGGTGCTTGATAAATATTTTTTGGCTGAACTCTGAATTGTCTGACCAATAGCCTTAGCTGACATGGTTAGTAAGCAAGTTCATGAAACACTAGCAATCAGCTTTATTGAATTCCATACAAAAAACCCACTAATATTAGTTCACATTTAAACTTCACTCTGGCTGATATTCCTGTAGAGCCAAAGTCACATCATGTCACAAAGGAAAAAACACCCAACTGTACAAGGGTAGGACCAGGCTGTTGTCCCCCTAATCCAGTGGCCAATCTTAAAATCCCACTAAAGACCAGACACACATACATTATTTCTTCTGATGTGAAGCAATATATAATGTATTTTAGCCAAAAATATTTTTCTTGAAACTATAAACCTAGAATAACTTGCACCCTATTCCTTTACATGCTATAGTATAAAGGAACAAGGTACACAACAAGATGAAATAATCACACAGATCCTAAAGACAGGACATTTTGCAGGATGAGTGTGGAATCTTCAACAACTCAGTGACATGAAAAAAAGGGTAATGTTCTGAATTAAGAGAGAAAAAAGACACAACAAGATAAAATGTATGGCTCTGGAATGGATCCTGCTTTGTCCTGTAGAGGACACTTTTGGAACAGATGGAAAAATATGGATTGGGTATTAGAAAGATGAAAATGTACTGTCACAGCGACATTACAAGAGTATGTACCATAAGACTTCATGTTAATAAAAATACATCTATCTGTAAAGAAAAATTCCTCACACACTAAGGTGTTAGTTGTAGTAACCTCCAGATGTTGGGAGTATGATATTATCTGCAATTTTCTAAATTTCTATCATACACATTCTGCTTTTGTAATAAAATTGTTTTGAATTAAAAAGAAACTATCAAGTAGATTAAGAAATTAAATGTAATTTTGGAATGCTGATAAAGTTATACCTTTTATTTTCAATTGAAAAATTGTTTCCTTTAAACTAGGTAACTTGGGCAGATTTCTACTGGGATATTTGCAGTACCACACTTTTGGTCTTTAAACCGGACTTACTGGACATCCATCCCAGGCTGGTGACTTTACAGAAGAAAGTCCAAGCCATTCCTGCCATTGCTGACTGGATACAACGGAGGCCCCAAACCAAACTCTAGCTGCTACATGGTGCCTTCAAGCTTTGTTATTCTTCCCAGCATCTCTCCCATCAGACAAGACAGCTATATCAGCCTGCCAGATAATTCACACACTCCCCTCCCCAGCTTCACCGAGACTTTCACTTTTGCCACATTCTGCTTAAAAACAGAAGAAGAAAAAAAAAAAAAGCATTTAGTTTCCAGTATCTTTTTTTCCAGTATAGCTTCACATCATTTATAATTGTGGTAAAATTGTTTACAATTCAAGTAGACCTCGCTTTGCACTGGTTCCAACATGATGAATTTTAGTCACAATGGTTTAGTTAAATAACACCAGTTTTCCCTCCAAATGGCTTGGACTTCAGTTACCATGCTATATTAATTGTAATCGCATAAAATACAAACTTTTTATTTAGTCCACAAATCACTATGTAAATAACAGATGCACATCATGACCAGTGATGGCACTTCTCTCAAAGACTGTCAGTGACTGGTCACTGCATATCTGTTATTCACTAATGGACGGTGAAGCATGTAGTTGTATTACCTGTTTCCCAGTGATCAATCCACTTAACTTTCTACAAAACTGGATAATCAAAAAAGGGAACTCACCAACAAAAATAAAAGTACAGCAAAGAAATGAAAAGTGACAATACTGGAGTGAAATTCAAATTGAACATAAATAGAGTAATAGAAAAAAGAGCTGTGGGATTTTGGCACTGCTGCAGATCAAGAGGCTCTAGATATGCAGCCAGATGAACATAGTGAAGATGAACTTATGGACATAAGAGAAAAGTGACTGTGACAAAGAAGCTGTAGAAGTCCCAAAGGAAATGACAATGGCAAAAAACATCACATTAAAGGAAAAGAGATCAAGAAAATGAGAAGATAAGCCATAGACTTGGAGAAAATATTTGCAAAACACATATCTGGCAAAGGACTATTATCCAAAATATACGAAAAACTCTTAAAACTCAACAATAAGAACCTGATTAAAAAATGGTCACAAGACTTGAACCCAACAAAAGATGTATGGAGAGCAATAAGCATACGAAGAGATGCTCAACACAATGTCACTAGGGAACTGCAAATTAAAACAATCAGATACCACTTCACACCTATTAGAATGGCAAAAGTCCAAAATACAGACAGCACCAATTGGTGGTGAAAACGTGGAGCAATAGAAACTCTCATTCACTGGTGGTAGGAATGCAAAATCGTATAGCCACCTTGAAAGATAGTTTGGCAGTTAATTACAAAACTAAACATGCTCTTACCATACAATCAAGCAATCACACCCCTTGGTATTTATCCAAATGAGCTGAAAACATGCCCACACAAAAACCTGCACACAGACGTTTACAGCAGCTTTATTCACAATTGCCAAAACTTAGGAGTCACGAAGATGTCCTTCAGTAGGTGAATGAATAAATACATGGTATATCCAGCAAAAGAATGTATTAGTGCTAAGAAGAATGAGCTATCAAACCATGAAAAAGTTGGAAGAAATTTAAATGCATATTACTAAGTGAAAGAAGCCAACCTGAAAAGGTTACACACTATACATCTCCAACTATAAGATATTCTGAAAAAGGCAAAACTGTAGAGACGATATAAAGATGAGTAGTTGCCAGGGATTGAGGGGAAGAAGGGATGAACAGGCAGCAGAGGGTTTTTGGGCAGTTCAACTGTTGTGTATGATCCTATGATGATGGGTACTTATCATTATACATTTGTCAATCTCCACAGAATGTACACTACCAAGAATAAACCTTAAAGTATGGACTTTGGGTGATGAAGAGTCAAAGTAGGTTCACTGACTGCAGCAAATGTACCAATCCTGGTTTGGGATGTTGATAGTGCGGGAGGCTGTGCATGGTATGGAAAGTTGTTGGTGGGGTATATGGGAACTTGGTACTTTCTGTTCAATTTTGCTATGAACTAAAATCTGCTCTAAAAAATAAACGTCTATTAAAAAAAGATGTTTTATGATGAAAGAGCAATAAAATGGAGGCTGATACAAACTGGCAAAGCACTAAAAAATATGCTCAATTGTAAGTTACACAATGAGACATTAGTGTTCAAACTACTTGGTAATTTTTTTTTTTTTTTTTTTGTCCTTTTTTGTGACCGCGCTCAGCCAGTGAGCGAACCGGCCATCCCTATATAGGATCCGAACCCGCGGCGGGAGCGCTGCTGCGCTCCCAGCGCCGCACTCTCCCGAGTGAGCCATGGGGTCGGCCCTATTTGGTAATTTTTTTGTAAAGATAAAACTAATTTTCAATGCTTCTAACATCTCACAGGGTAAAAAATGAATATTAATTTTACTATTTTTTCATTTACTTATACATGCATAACCAACAATGTTTTTAATGTGTTGACAAAATTCTTTGAAGGTCACGGATAATCATAATTTTCCCCACTAATTGTTAAAATTGTTTTGCACAGTTTCAACTTGCAGTCGCTTTTACAATTCTACACTACTGTGGAAAGCAAGAACTGCCTGTGTAAATAAGCTATTTAAACAAAATCTTCCAGATAACTTCACATTTAGATGATCCTCCAGAAACCTATTTTAAACTATATTATTGGAACATCATATTTTAGTTTAATTGACATATCGATATAATATTGGAGTTTACTTTTAGAATGCCAGATCATATATGTGAACAGACTAATAGAGTAGATGAAGTGAAGAGGAAAGAGAACATTGAGTTGAGAAGCCAAAAAAGGATATGAGGGGTGGGGGTGGGAAGGAAAAAAAAGCCCAGCTAGGTATGATCTTATTTAAGGTGCTTTCCTCACAACAATTTTCAATTTTCTATGAAATTGGAAAAAGATGTTAAATACTTCATAAATTAGTAAAGATTACACAGAAGAACAAAGTATATTTCTCAAATGCCTTGATTCTCTGAATCAAATTTTCTTGTCATTAGTGGCTGTTAATAAATGGTAAGTGAACTTCATTACAGAGCACTCATCATGTAATCAAGGCAGTCTAAAGAAAAAAAATTATCTTTAACAAAAGAAATTCAAATAATACTCCAGATGATAAAAGTAAGAACTTTTCTTCCCTCTTATGCATGGCCATTTTCCTTTTTAATACTGACAAGTTTAATGAAAACAGAATTTAGTAAAAGTGATGAATACAATGCTTATACAAAATTGTGAAAATTCAAGATAAGATAATTAGTCCTATGAGTTTACACAAATCATAATTCAAGTGTAAAATGCAACCACAGCAGGTTCGTAAGGAAATATTTGGCATCATTGTAACATTTAGGTCATCTTTTTGCACTGAAGGACAACACATTCCATTTATCTCTCCCTGTACCCAAATTAAATGCCTCCTTCCTTACAGAGAAAGACAGCAGAGGTGGGAGAGGGTAAATCAGAGCAGAGATTGAACTGCATGTAATATTTACAATCAGAAAAAAATAACACACGTTTCGGGAAGAAGAGTTAAAAATCGATACCTTAATTTTATGAATTGCTTAAGTGACATGCTTAAGGTCACACAAATGGACACCAAATCTCTTGATACCCCTCTCTCTCCACTGTGCAATAACACCAAACTGTTAGGAAAAATATCAATGTTTTAATATAAATATCTACTGGCATAAAGTTAAAGTTATGGGGTCGCAAATAGTTATGAAAACGCATAAGGCATATCTTCTATACCTGTATAACTTGCATTAAAAAAAAATGGTTGTAGTTGGTCAAGATATTACTCCAACAACTGTGGCTTCATCTGCTTTTTACTGATCATGGATTATGATGTTAACTGAATCAGCCCAATGAAGGGACTAATGAGAATACACCCTGAGCAATAAATTCCAATTTACTGACAGACAATATTAAAGTATGTAAGATGATATCACTTGTGCTCAATATTATGTATTTTTAAAGGTACAGGGAGAGAGGGTTAGAAACTATTACAAAGGGTGTGTACAACTTCGGATCACAAATATTTTTATTAAGCCCAAGACTTAAAAGTAGTACATGGAGAACCCAACTACATTTCATTAGAAATAAAAATGGGTATAACAACAACAACAAAAGAAACAGCCTATCATTGAAGATACATTAGTACAGAAAAGTTACAAGAAATCCATTATAAGTTTTTAAAAGGTAATATTCTCAACAATTTGATTAAGTGATTTGGGTACTGTGATGCAGGAGGTGGTAGTATTAACATTTGCAGATTCCGTTTACCCCTGTAACACTAAAATATATTCAGTATGTTCAAAACACTTTCAAGATTGTGTAAGTCTACTGGGTCATGAGATTTCAGAGTCTTTAATATTTAAAGAATCTCCATAAGAGCTTTATTCACCTTCTAAATCCAGAGCATTATATTACCTAGCATCTTAGCAAGTTAGGATGCCATGAAAAGTATGATCTCCAAAAATTAACAAATCTTTGATTTATAAATAAGTTTATTTATAAGGATATTTACATAATAAAAACAAAACACAGGAAACTCACAAGTTATACAAAGAAACTGATGTGTAATAAAAACAGCAATATAGACTGACAGGCAAAAAATTAAAGAAAGACTTAATAAAGAGTTCAATATCAAATAGACAACTTTACTTCTTCTAAATTTCACTTGTCACCCACACTGAATTGGAATTGAACAATGGCTCTCTATTCAGGAGGTCCTGTACTGGAAATTCTGGAAACTGGTAATTATATAAGAGCTTAAAGTTAATGACCTATTTCCATGCAGTACCTAATGCTGCCTTAATATGAAGTCACATTTGACCTGCTTTGAAGTGAAATCGCTTTAAATTAATCTGTTCTGCCAGGCTAGAAAAATGTCACCAACATTTTGCTGATGCTGAAGACATGGCAGGAATAAACTACTATTTAGAGAGGAAGAGAACTGGAGCAGAAGTGACTGGGCAACAGTTTTAAGAGAAGCAAAAGCCTGGAAAGGGAAATCATTGAAAACATGCACAAGAATAGATAGAGTAATAAGCACTATTAATGCGGTTGGGAAGTGAACAGAAGGAATTAATCCATGGAGCAAGACATGGGCTTTTTTAGTTACTACTCACTGGAAAACAACTTAGTGCCTAGACAAAGAAACTTGTTTTAACACAAGTCTGTGCGAGGACCTGGGGGATGTTAGCACATGGAATGCCACCTTTAAATCCAGGTTGAGTTCTTGTTGATACTGGTGAACATCTGCTTCAAATAGCAATAAAACCAAAGCCACACACTCTATACAGCTGCATTCTTCAACTAATGTAAAAAAGAACTTCGAATGGGACAAGCAAAAACAAGACATAAGCATTGTCAAATAAGGCACATGTAAAAATCTACACACATTATCCAGTGAAAGACAATATATATATATTTGGAGGTAGAAATAATTACAAAAATACTGACATTTCTAAAGCGTTAGCATATTTGTTACAAACAATCACCAACTAATCCCCGTTCATAAAACTGCTTTGTAAAATGATTATTCAACATCTTCAGGACTACATATTTGTGGCTTTTTTTGAAATTTCATGTATGAGTTATCTGGAGAATTCAGTTAGTGGCAAAAAAGTTGTCCACATTATGAGAAATGCAATATGGAAATTATAAAAAGATATAAATGTTCATAAACCCCATGGTCATCATAATGTAAATGTCCTTGAGTGCACCAAGTTGATTATTTCCTCATCACTTAGGAATTCACAATCCTTATTTCACAGGCCCATTGACGTTTTTAGTAACGTGGCTATATCTGCTGGCATACTCCCTTCATCACCTGCAGGTCAAAAAATGGCATTAAAAATTTTATAAAAATATTTTGTTTATAAAATATATTCTCTCTCAATTTTTTCTTTCTTTGGTGAAATCCTATTCATCTTTCAAGTGCCGGTTTGCTTCAGTGTCACCCCCTGTTAAAAACGTTCCCTAACCCTTTTATATAATAGGGCTATTAATATCCTCTGTATTCTTGTTCATATTGTGTTTCTGCCTTTATACAGATACATATAAAAACACATAGATATTGATACTTTTGGAACATATCTAATTCATACAACACATGGTACTTCTCACATTTGTTAAATAATAAAGATAAAAAATCACTGATTTAGACCCATCTTACACACGCGGAATTCTGAGTACAGCATACCAGCTAAGGATTAAATTAGCCAATGTAAATTACCTTTTATGTATCCAAAGTTTACCCCATATTTTAATTAAAGGGGTCCCAGTATCTAAACATTTAAAAAACTTTATTCAGGATTTTCTAAGACGTGAAAACACCTTTGTGTCACGGAGGCATGGAATCTTGCCATCCCTAATTAATTCAATTAAGTACTAAGAATATTTTTAGATAAATTTATTTATTAATTTACTAGTTATCCACAATGGCAGAGCTGGCATTTCACAAATATTTGCAGACCTGTTGCACATTTGCAGCTATGAATAATTTTATAAATTAGATGTGGCTAAAATGCAGCAAAACCAATCACTTTTCTCTCTCTCTTCCTCTGTCATAAACACACTTGTTATAATCTAAAATTATAAGAGGACTTTTACCTACTCTTCTCTTTTCTGAGAAAGACAGAAATATGCACAGGAACAAAAATATTGCATAAACTCTTAGGGAGTTCACTAATACTGCTTCCAAGTTCATCTGTAGAACTGAAAATAGCCCATAAAACACAAGTTGACACTTGTCCTAAATTAACTGATACCATGCTAGGAGGAATGAAGGGAGAAAAGAAAAGAAGGAAAAGAGTAAAGAGACTCTTCTAAATTTAAATGCACTAAAGATATAATACAGTATAATAAAATGCTATGTGTGAACTTTGATTGGATCCTGGTTTTAAAAAATAAGCTGTAAAAAACATTAAAAGGATAATTATGAGCAATCTGGATATGGACAATATATGATTAATATCTGAAAATTACTGTTAATTTTCTTGGATGCAATAATGGTGTTGTGGAAATTTAGAGGAACATGGTAATACTGAGAACGAACTGCCATGTTAACAACTAACTTTGTAATGGTTCAATAGGAAAAAAAAGTCGATGAAGCAAACACTGCAAATGTCACAACTGTTAAAACATTGTGCTTTCATCCATACGATGCTTTCAAAGTTTTTGTTTAAAAATTTCTGTAACAAAAACGTTTAAAAAGGTAGAAAATCTATTAATATAATTAATCACATTAAAGGAGATTAAAAAAACAAAACGAAACTGATAGATTTTGAACATAACCAGTGCCATTTTAGGCAAGGCCAAGCACAAAATGGCCACCAGCCCCTGCCTCCTTTTCCTTAAGAGAAGCCTTGTGACTTCTGTGAAGTAGAAACCCTTTTGGCTTCTGCATAGGTGCAATTTTCCACCTCGGTTGCATCAGCCAGGTGGAGCTTCTGCACTAGCGTAATGCTCCTCTTTGACTGCATCAGCCAGCCCTGACACCCTATAGCTTATATAAGCTCTCCCACCCTGATGCCTGGTGCTGCTCTCCACTTTGAGGGCAGCCCCAGCTGCTGCTCTCCATTTTTAGGGCAGCCTGGCAGACTCTTTTCCTTTAATAAAGCTTGATCGGTACCTGGTGTTTCAGCCCACTTTTCTTTCAAAAACAAACACCCCCAAAACACAATCTGTATTTTAAAGCAGTGGTGCTCTGATTTTAGCCTGTATCAGAATCACCTGGAAGGTTTGTTAAACCACAGATAATATTGAGTCTCATCCCCAGTTTCTGACTGAGTAGGTATAGAATGAGGTTTGGGAATCTGCATTTCAAATTTGTAATTTGGTGATTTCCCAGGTGATGCTGCTCCTGTTGCTTGTCCAGGGACTGCATTTTGAGAATCACTAAGGCAAGCTCTAAAAACACAAAAATATGATAAGCATAATTGTGAGGAATCATGGTCTTTATCTAACCTTTCACAGTTTCATGGAAGAGGGGGCATACAGATTGTGAACATAAGTCACACACACACTCAATTATAAATATATCTTTTGTTTACAGAGGAAAATGACCACTGTGAGAGATGGAAGGAAAGGCATACATGTACTCTCATCAGTTCAGTGTCAAAATTATTTAAATGAAAACGGGGTACTGCTGAGGGCAATTTATAGTTAAGAGAGTAAATAAAAGACATCATTGTAACCTTAGTTTACCAGAAAACACACACTGAGAAAAACTGATCTAAAAATAGCTTTAACAAGACAAAGGAGGAAAACTTCCTACAGAAGGGAAGGGGGGTGAGGAAAATTTTTTCTAACTAAACATTTCAAAGATAATGGCCTGAGAGTATAGGTGAAATAAGTTGCTATTTTAACAAGCAATTAAGGTGAAAACAACAGGCAAATTTTTAGACTGTCCAAATTTATATAAATACACATAATTTTACATCAGTTATGATCAAAAATGACTGAACATACACATCACCTCTGCTCTCACCAAAATACAATTAAAATACTACGGGGAAAAAAGTGGAGGGGGAAGGGCTGGCAGGGAGAAAGTATTAAACAAAAGAGAAAGAACAGGAGAAAAAGACAAGAGCAGACAGCTGTCAAAAAATTTGGAAGAGAAAAAGCAGATGGAAGAATGAAAACTGACTTTAGCAGAACAAAGCAAAAACTTAACTATCTGTAGGTGAGAAATGCAAGGCTACTTCATACCCAGAATCCCCCCCCTCACCTCCAAAGCTAAGGAAATGGGGGTAATAGGAAACATAGGAAGCTAGAAACAGGTGAAGGGGTAGGACACCTAAAGCTTGCTCAACAGAGCCAGCCATTTACCCTAGATGTACAAAATTGAAGGTTTTACTCTGGAGAATTTGAATCTCAGGAACTCTGGACTTGGGATGGTAGAGAAGAGAGAGGCTGTACTGAAAACAAAAAAAATAACTGCTGAATATGAGAACAACCCTACTTCCCTCTACTTCCCCTCTGATCTGATAATATAGTCAGCTGGCTCATACCACTTCTCCCCACCATTCTCACTGTACAAGAGACTGGAGAATATCCCTCTGCGGAAATGAATTAGCCCATGAAAAAAAACCTATAGTTAAAGACAGTTGGGAGTCCCTGAGTAATTACGTATCTTAATTCTGTTTAGAAACTTAGTTAGGATAAAATCTATATATCTGATATTCACTAGTCTTGCTAAAAGACAACTTAATTGCTCTACTAAATTCTAAACGCTGCCCTAACAAAATAATCAGGAAAAAATACTGCCTAAGTGGAATCTGTCTTATGCATTCCCTCTATTGCATTTGTTCGATAACCTGATATTGGCAAGTTGCCACACCCACACTAAGCCTAATTAGTAATTGCTGTTAATTGTTTAAGCTATAATCATCCTACTTATCTTCACCCTTAAATATCTAACTCATTCGTTTCTTATTCAAACTTTCTCTAATGCTCACCTCCCCAATATCCCATGGTACCCTGAAACAAATGCTATACAAGAAGGACAAATATTAATTTGATCACACATATCACTGTCTGAAGACAGATTAAAATGTACTGATCCCTATACAGTACAGGCTGCCTAAAAAAATACTGGGACATAATAAATATCCAATGGAATTCTGAATTGAAATAAACCATTACCAATATTAAGAATATCCATATTTATTAGAATAATGAAAAAATTGCTTATTTCCAATTAAATTTAATATTAAATAAGAAAAGCAAGGTGTAGACGAGTGCAAGCTAACGTGTAAAAATGGAGAAAGATTACATATACTTATTTATTTCTACATGGTCAAAATAACTAGTCACATGCAAAAAACAAAAGGCTAATGTGTGGGTGACGAGGTGGGAAGGAGACTCTTAGTTGCCAAGACAAACTATAAACTTCGTAAACGTACTATCTTTTTGAAAATATATACATAAATAAAAATTTAAAACTTATAAAACTTTAAAACTTATTCTTTTCAACAGGGTGAAGTGGAGAGGAATCATTTATTTGAGGGTTCTTTCTAGGGTCAAATTGCTTAATCTGAAAAGTTGAAATTATTAAGTTTTCCTCAAAATGAACTTTTTTTTTTTTCATTCTAGTGCAGTACATATTTACTAGTCAAAGTGAAATTAATGTAAATATTAGCACTCTTAATAAAGTTAATTATGCCACAAAACACCATGCCACATATCACAAAACTGTGGGTGAAATTACAGATACAAACTTACTTTCTGAAATATTCTTATCAGAAATAAGATGAGGGATGGAAGACACAGAATTTTCCAAAATCAAAGTGTTTATATAAATTCTGGCAAAATGAATCTTTGTTACTGTAGTACTTTTGACGTAAGTGTGCTTACCCTCAACTATGTCTTCCCTAAACTGTGCGCTAGTTAAGGACTCAGACCATCTTTGTTATCTCCTGGCAACGGCTAATTTGATGCCTGTCACATAAGTGAATATTAAAGTTTCTGTTTACAAACAGCTTACCTTCATCTACTGTAGTCATATCTTGTTCTAGTTTCAATTTCTGTTGGTTAATTTTTAGCATGGATTCTTCAATCGTCCCTTGGCTTATTAATTTTATAACTAGTACTTCTCTAAAAAAAATACAAGGTATGCCCATAAGTTACTAAACATAAAGTTATTTGGATACATGTGAATGATATCTGGAGTTAAAAAAAAATAATTTGAAAATTATGACAAACATTTCCTTAAAATCTAAATTCTTCTTTTATTCAAACTACTCGAGACTGACATTTTCTAAGCATTTAACTCTTAGACATCTTTTCCTATTCATCTATGAAAAGAAAGATATTTGTACTGTAAAAATTAGTGATAAGGGTCTGGCTGGTTAGGTCAGTTGGTTAGAGAGTGGTGCTGACAACACCATGGTCCAGGATTCGATCCCTGTACTGGCCAGAAACAAAAAAACCCAAACCAAACCAACCAACCAAACAAAAATCTGCTGGCCAGTTAGTTCAGTTGGTTAGAGCATGGTGCTTATAGCACCAAGGTCTGGGGTTTGATCCCTGTATCAGCCAAAAGGGGGAAAAAAAATTAGTGATAAAACTGTATCACAACAAACAGTTTTATGTACAGACTGAAATCAAAATTTCAAAAGAAACATGCTTTGATTATCAGGTTCTAAGAAATGATTCTGTAAAGGACAAAGCTCCACAATTAATATCTGGAATAAATACTGATAAATATTTGGCCCCAGAATAAATATATCAATGTCATTTGGAAAAATAAAATACTCCACAAAAGACATTGACTGTCTGCTGTTTACATATGAAAGTAGAGTTGAATTAACCTTCACTTAAAATAATCTACAACTCAATCTATTTCCTAAAGAGTAACAAAGTAGCAATAGTACGTAAAACACCAAGTCTGTCTGGCTCTTAAACGGCCTAACAAGCAACTCTTTCCAATTACTAATCTTTTCTTCAGAAACTGCAGAACTATTCAGGGTGAGAGTGGGAGGGTACTTTAATTCTAGAAAATGGATAGGTTATGTAATGGAGTTCATGGTCAACACTGCTGATATAAAATATATTAGCAGGGCTGGCCAGTTAGCTCTGCTGGTTAGAGTGCAGTGTTAATAACACCAAGGTCAAGGGTTTGGATCCCTGTATTGGCCAGCAGCCAAAAAAAAAAAGAAAAGATAACATACATCAGCAGGCATATTTTGCTGAGAAAAATAAAAACCAAGATATGATATCCAAGATACTATACTCTAATAATTTATACAAATTAAACTGGTGTTTGATTAAAAACAATTTTCAACTGAAAACACTTACTTAGTCTGGCCTACTCTATGACATCTATCTTCTGCTTGTTTATCATTATAAGGATTGCAGTCAATATCATGAAGTATAACAACATTTGCTGAAGTCAGATTTATTCCTAATCCACCAGCTTTTGTTGACAGCAGAAACACAAAGATATCCATATCTGTATTAAACTCATCAATTAGATGAATCCTATAAGATAAATATATTAAGATAAATCTCACTGAAAGGTGCGTAATGTAATTAAAACAGACAACAATCACATCACATGAAAAAGAAACCTGAAGATGTAAATACATTCTGGCATATGGCTTTTCAATCTTTAACGTTCTCAGATTATGTAACTGATGAACCAAGGATTTCAAGATCAAATTGTATCAGTATATACTTTTTTAACATGATTTTTATCCTTACTCTAATGCAGGGGAAAAGAAATCACTCTGGCTGATGAAAAAAAAAATCAAAATACAGAATGCAATTTAAATACACTAGAAAAAACATTCCCTGTTTTTAAACATTCCCTTTTTAAAAAGTCAATCTTTTTAATTTTTAGGAATTAAAAAAAAATTTACTTAACTACCCTTAAAATATAAAAAGCCTAAGATTTTTAAATAATCTTGATTAAAGATAAGGTACTTTAGACTTTGATATTTAAAGGGAAAAACCTTAAAAAGTATATAGTAGCTGTTTCAAAATATATTTGTACGCAATTCAGACAGAATTAAAAAGAAAACTCTCACTTTAAGGTAATGATTTGAAGTAACCAAACAATAAGACTCAAAGCAACAAAATTCTACCAAATGCTCTAGACGTTTAAAATTCTAACAGATAATAAATAACAAATGAGTGATGATCTAAAATTAAAGTAAGTATACCAACCTTTCAGAAATCTGAGTCTTTCCATCTAATCTGAGGTACCTATGCTGATGATGTTTTAAGAGAATCTCTAAAATATCCAGCATCATGGTAAATTGGCTAAATAATACAACTCTATCACCCTGTGAAAATACATACATGGATTAGAAACAGAAAAATAAAATTATTATACATCATAGAGCCTTGTGAGGTCTGAACAATTAGGAGTATTACCCACTATCATGTTGACGAGTTTGCAGAAAACTCCCTATGACACAAGTATCTACTGACCAATTGCTTCTTTAATAAAAACAAGTGATGATATCTAAGATAAATTTCTTGTTTTAGGCCAATTAGCTCAGTTGTAGCACTAAGTTCAGTTAGCTTAGTGTAACAAGGTTATTACACCACCTTGTTACAACTAATGTCAAGGATTCAGATCCCCATACTGGCCAGATGCCAAAAACAAAACAAAACAAAACACAACACAACACAACAAAAAAAGGAACACCAAATTTCTTGTTTTAGCTTATATATGAATAAATTACTGTAACTGCAGAAATAAAATTTAACTCTTAGTTTTGATTCAAGGACAATTAAATACTATCTCCTTTTCATAACAGAAAAATTTCAGCAAGTGTGAATAGCTGCATAAGTACTATTTGGATTATGATCTCACAAATTTAAGCTATTTCACATAGACTGTAATATTATGTATATAACTACTTAACAAACTGTATCTTCAAAATACTAATTTTGAAAAAAAACACTAATTTTGAGGCAGTCATACAGATTATCACCTATAAAGTAATGGCAATTAAGATTGGTTTTTAAAAACATCAACACAGACACAGTCTCCTAACTTCTATTGTTCTAAGGTTCCACAGAGGAAAACAAGTAATCAGGAAGAAATATGCCTAAGTAATATTCAGAACACTAGGTTCTAGAAGACTGTAGAACAGATACAGGCTGAAGCTTCAAGAAAGTTAACTCATAACAGAACTGCTTTAAGAAGTCTAACTAATTGGGAAAATACAAATACCTTCTGTTTCAATTCAGACAAGATGCGTCCTAAAGCCCGGAATTTTCCAGAATCTAAAATCAAATCCATGTCTAACTGGAAGTTATTAATGTTTCGGTACTGTTTACAAAGTACATGTAGTTCAAAGTCTGTCATTACTTCCATATCTTCAAAGATCAGGTCAGGGTTAGCTTCACAATGTGTAGGTTCCTTAAAACAAAACAAAACATAATATACTTCAAAAAGAAAATAATTTGTCATATGATTAGAACAATATAATCAAATTCTTCACATCTGATAAAATACCTAATCACAGAACACTTCAGAGCAACAGATTTAGCAAAGAAAATTAATATTAATTTTTAGGTGTAATAAAGGAGGGAAAGTTCTTTATCATCTGAGAGATAACATACTGAAATATTTACAAATGAAATAATGTCTAGAATTTAATTCAAAGTAATACTGGGGCAGGGTCTACAGGGTATAGATGAAACAAGAGTAGTGTCATTACCAAATGATAACTAGAAAATGAGTGAAAGTTATATGGGTAAAGGTTGCATTACACAATTCTCTCTACTTTTACATATGTTTAAAATTTTCCACAAGCTTAAAATAACATAAAATTTTTAAAAACAGAAAATGGGTTGCTTTCAACACAAAGATCTGTAAGGAGAAATAAGGATAAGGTGTTAAGAAAGAATGAGACAAAAATAATAAGTGATGGCTAAAACTATTAAGACAAATACAACAAAGAAATAAAATGAAGAAAAAAATGGGAAAAATGACTTCCGTTGTTAAAAAAAGAAGTGCATTATGGAAGTCTAGATCAAGAGTTTGCAAACTTCCTGTAAAGGGCCAGATAGTACATATTTTAGTCTTTGTAGGCAAGATGACCTGTGTTGCAGCTATTCAACTCTGGCCCTATAAGAGAAAGCAGTCACAGACAATGCAAACAAATAAGCATAACTATGTTATAATAGAACTTTATTTATAAAAATTTATTGCCCTAAGGCTATAGTTTACTGACCCTTGATCTAGATTATCAGTTCTTCTTGGCTCTTATGTCCCCCAAATTATCTTGAACTTGTTTTTCTTAAATATGTGATTAAAGGATTAATATGTCCATTGGGTTCACCAGTCTAACTTTCAGCTTGACATCTTAACCTTGTATCTGTTTACTAGTGTCCATAATGCTCAGTGTTAACATACTATGAAATCCTTACCTTTAGCATAAGCTGAGACATTTCCTTGAGTTTTTCAGCTGTGTAATACTGGCGATGTAATAAAGGATGATTGGCCATTTTTCTCAACTGCATCATGACATTGCACATTTCTGTGTTTTTTTCTGTGATCCAAAGAGTACACATTAAAAAAATTAAGCTGATAGCTGTTTGTTGAAATATATCTCAACTTTTAAAAGTTTTTAAATTATTTCTTCAAATTTAATGAGCAAATATCATATGATTAAACAAAATGCAGCCCCAGTACAAGATTATTTTTCACATAAAATTGTGAAAATCAGATTATACCCATGTTATTGATAGATTTTTTCAATCTGTTAAAAAGACCCAAATAGAGCTGCTCTTGTTTCTCCGACATTGCACACAACTCAATTCGATCTTTCTTGGGGGGTAGCTGCTTGAGAACCTGAGAAAGGAAAACAGTTTAAAATGATTAATAAAGAAGAAAACATAATTTTAAAAACAATCATAACGTAGGGGCTGGCTGGTTCTCAGTTTGAGTGCAGTGTTACAACACCAAAGTCAAGGGTTTGGATCCCCATACCAGCCAGCTGCCAAAAAAGCAAAGCAAAACAAAACAAAACTCAAAACAATCATAACCCCAAAATGCACATAAGAGTTACCTCTTCTTTTACTCTTCTGAGAATAAATGGCTTTATAATTTGTTTTGCATGTGCTATTCTCTCCTTTTCATATATACTTTGCTCATCCGCTGATTTCTAAACATAAAAACATATCCTTTCAGAAATTATTCATTTAAATTATCATAAGAACAGTCTTACACATGAAAATTCTCCTCACTAGAATCTGGGTTATTTTCTACAGAAATTCAGTTCATGCAATATGGAATTTCACATTTGAGTTCTGGGCTGGAATCTACTTCTTGAAGCTACATTTTGAGATTTCATGAAATGTAATCATGCACTCTGCTGAGGTAATGAATTTGAACTGCTCTAGTTGGTGTTCAGAAGTCATCAACTGATGAGTAATTAACTGATTACCTAGGTAACTTTCATGAAATAAAAATGCATGCGTTGGCTTGCGTTTTAGAAGGTGTACGAGGAGATTTTGGAGAATTAAAAAGTGGAATTCTAAGAGTGAAGGGATCCTTCATATTTCTATGGTTTAAAGCTAGAAAAGTAGTTCAGAAAATCAGGTAGGCCATGTTAAAAATTGTACATCAAGTGGGAAGGAATTCATTGGTAAATGTTAAAAAGGCAGTTAATTTGCAGTGAAAGAATACCATAGAAAATTCTCACAAAAGATATGTGATTTGGGCAAGAGCCAAGAATCTATATAAACATTGCTGTAGTGGAGAATTTGGGAGTTCTTGAAGGCTATACTGTACTTTTTCTAAGTGATAAATGAGAAAATTAACCAAACTCTCCTTCTAGAGAGGATTTCTTTACTATACTTTTTAGAAATTCTTACTTTTATATTTATGGACTTTTATTTCAAAAAGTATTTGCCAGTACAGACATTTTCTGGATACACTTTGTCCAGTTCTACAGTTTACCCATAAAGAAATGCTACTAATTTACCTCTTTGTTGATAAAGAAGATGAAATGATCAAACTTTTCCCCACATATTATATATGTGAGCTCTCCATCAATTTAAAATTATCATTATTCAGAAAATTAAGATATTAAAAATCAAAATTTTGGACACTGATTATGGAAGTGACCAATTTTTCCCCCATTATATTTTGGCTGATTTCCAAACTGATCCAACTACAGGGATATCAACTACTGAAACTTATTTCATAGAGCATGTGCACTATGAAAACAACAAAGACAAAACAGAAAAATGGACCAGGTCAAACACAAAGTAACATATTTGGGAGAAAATATGCATTTATGCTTACTGTCTTAGAAGAAAACATTCTTCGTATTTCACTGGTGCTACTACTAAACATGTGAGGCATAACAAAATTCAACAGTGACATGAGCTCTAACAGATTATTCTGTACAGGTGTGCCTGTGAGCAGCAAACGGTTATTTGCCTGTGAATGAAGGTGAAATTTAGATTAGTTTTTTAAAAACCACTCCCTTCTTGTCTACCCTTCTCAGTGAGGGGGACACACAAGGGGGGGAGGGGAATTAAGACCATTATAAATAATTTAACATTCTCTGTTTAAAGATCAGTAATTTAGATAACCGGTGTCTACTATTATCATCAATTGTACCTAAGGCAGAATACTGGTCTTATTTTAAACGTAGGTAATTTGTGTCCTCATACCATTTTTATGAGGTGATGAAGGAAGATAAACTATATTTGATATTTATAAAGTTTATCATATAGAACAGGGGTTGGTAAAATTGTGGCTCATGAGTTATGAGCTAAGAATGGTTTTTACATTTTTTAAAGGGTTGTTAAAAAAAGAATATGTGATAGAAATCAGATGGCCCACAAAGCATGAAATATTTACTATCTGGCCCTTTACAGATATACAGAATATTATATACATTAAATTACATAACCCAAAATTTTATAATTTGCAAAAATTTACAAAACACTCTCTTACATTAATTGTCATAAGGTGTTGGTAGCGGATGGAGCCCATATTCTTTAGCATATGGCCCTCATCAAAAATTGCATAATTAAGTTTCAGCCGTCGAAACAAACTACGGTCATCAGAACTGCTGATCGCACAATTATACCTGTCAACCAAAAGAAAAAAAATTTGTTAGAGTATACCTTTAAGAGCTGGGAGCCAACTGAGATTTAACAGTTTTTAAAATTATTTTTATTTATATGTTTCTAATAGTCAGTACCTAAAGGACAGCACTAGACATAACTGGTAGTCAAATAAATACTGAAGTATTTGTATCTGGTAATTACTGACATACATGTAACAAAATTATAAAACCTGCAATACGTGATTAAAATAAAAATTTAAATACCGTAATTAGACAACTTCACACCTAGGAAGGAGGCCAGTTTGGGTACAATCATAAGTTCTCTGCCAGATATTTATGGCAAATAATTATAACACTAAATAGTGGCTAACTTACTGAAAGTTATAATTTTCATCCTTATTTCTGTCCTAACTTAAATTTTTCATTGGGAGAATAAAATTTCTTTGTATTTATTATTATTATTATTTTTAATTAGTTTGAGGTTTATTAGCAATGAGGCTTATTTATTTGAATTGTCCTTTTTTAATTTTTTAAATTTTAATTTATCAATACACAATGTAGTTGATTTTCATGTCCCTCTACCAATTCCTCTTTTTCCCCTCCCTTTTCCCCCTCCCACCCATCAACATCATATCTGTTCACTTGTCTCAACAAGTTCAAGGAATTGTGTTGCTGTGTCTTCACGCCCCCCACCGTTTGTTTGTATATTTATTTATTTATTGCTTTTCAGCTCCCACAAATAAGTGAGAACATGCAGTGTTTCTTTTAATGTGCTTGACCTATTTCGCTTAACATAATTTTTTCTAAGTCCATCCATGTTGCTGTCTATTTATAGCAGAGTAGTATTCCATTGTGTAGATACACCACAGTTTCCTTATCCACTAATAAGATGATGGACATTTGGGCCGGTTCCAACTCTTGGCTATTGTAAATAGTGCTGCAATAAACATTGGAATACAGGTATCCCTTCAACATGATGATTTCCATTCCTCTGGGTATATTCCCAGCAGTGGAATAACTGGGTCATATGGTAGATCTGTAATTGTTTGAGAAACCTCCGTACCATTTTCCATAAAGGCTGCACCATTTTGCAGTACCACCAACATTGTATGAGGTTTCCTTTTTCTTCACAACCTTGCCATCATTTATCATTCTCAGTCTTTTGGATATTAGCCATCCTAACTGGAATGACATGGTATCTCAGAGATTTTGATTTGCATTTCCCAAATGCTGAGTGATGTTGCACATTTTTTCATGTGTCTGTTGGCCATTCATGTATCTTCCTTTGAGAAATGCCTATTCGGTTCCTATGCCCATTTTTTAATTGAGTTACTTGTTTTTCTGCTGTAAAACTGTTTGAGTTGCTTGTATATTGTTGATATTAATCTTTTGTTAGATGTATATTTTGCAAATATTTTCTCCTACTCTGTTGGTTGTCTTTTCACTCTGTTGTTTCTTTCGTTGTGCAGAAGTTTTTTAGTTTGATATAATCCCATTTGTTTAATTTTCCTTTGGTTGTCTGTGCTTTGGGGATTGTACTGATGAAGTCTGTACCCAATCCTACTTCCTGGAATGTTTTCCCTGTTTTCTTTAAGAAGTTTTATTGTTTCAGGGTGTACATTTAATTCTTTACTCCATTTTGAATTGATTTTGGTATATGGTGAGAGGTATGGATCTAGTTTCATTCTGCTGCATATGAATATCCAGTTTTCCCAGCACCATTTGCTGAAGAGGCAGTCCCCCAGTGTAGACTTGGTACCTTTGTCAAAGATCTGATGGCTTTAGGTGTATGGGTTGATTTCTGGATTCTCTATTCTATTTCATTGATCCATGTGTCTGTTTTTATGACAGTAGTACCATGCTGTTTTGTTTATTACAGCTTCGTAGTATAGTTTAAAGTCAGGTAGTATTATGCCTCCAGCTTTATATTTTTTGCTCAGAATTGCTATTCGTGGTCTTTTGTTATTCCATATAAATGCTAGCATAGTTTTTTCCATTTCAGAGAAAAATGTCATTGGAATTTTGATGGGGGTTGCATTGAATCTGTAGTTCACTTTGGGTAGTATGGACATTTTCACTATGTTAATTCTTCCGATCCAAGAGTATGGGATATCTTTCCATCATCTTCTGTCCTCTTTAATTTCTCTCAACAGTGGTTTGTAGTTCTCATCATAGAGATTTCTCACATCCTGGGTTAACTTTATTCCTAAGCATTTTACTTTTTTGGTGGCTATTGTAAATTGGCTTTCTTGATTTCTTTCTCTGCATGTTCACTGTAGGAGTACAGAAATACTATTGATTTTTTTGTGTTGATTTTGTGTCCTGCAACTCTGATGAAATCATTTACTGACTCTAGGAGTTTTTTTGTAGAGGCTTTACGTTGTTTGATATATAGGATAATATCATCTGCAAACAGGGACAGTTTGACTTCATCTTTTCCAATCTGGATGCCTTTTATTTCCTTTTCTTCTCTGATTGCTCTGGCTAGTACTTCCAAAACTATGTTAAATAGGAGTGGTGAGAGTGGGCATCCTTGTCTAGTTTCTGTTCTTAAGGGAAAAGCTTTCAGCTTTTCCCCATTCAGGATGATACTGGCAGTGGGCTTATAACATTCAGGATGATACTGGTGGTGGGCTTATCATATGTGGCTTTAATCATGTTGAAATACTTCCTGTTTTTACCTAACTTGTAGAAGAACTTTATCATGAATGAGTGTTGAATTTTGTTAAATGCTTTGTCTGCGTCCATAGAGATGACCATATGGTCTTTGTCTTTGATTTTACTGATGTGGTGTTTCACACTTATTGATTTGTGTATGTTGAACCAACCTTGCATCCCTAGGATGAATCCCACTTGATTATGGTGTATAATTTTGTTTATGTGTTGCTGTATTCTGTTAGCTAGTATTTTACTGAGGATTTTTGCATCAAGGATATATTCATCAAGGATATTGGCTTGTAGTTTTCTTTTTTTTTGTTGTATCTTTGTCTGGTATTGGTATCAGGGTGATGTTTGCCTCATAGAATGAGGATGGGAGATTGGCCTCTGTTTTATTCTTTTGGAATAGTTTGCAGAGAATTGGTATCAACTCCTTTTTTAAGGTCTGGTAGAATTCTGCTGTGAATCCATCTGGTCCTGGGCTTTTCTTTGTTGGGAGCCTTCTGATAACAGCTTCAATCTCTTTTATTGTTATTGGTCTGTTCAGATTTTCTTTATCTCCTTGGCTCTGTTTTGGTAGTTTGTGTGTGTCCAGAAATTTATCCATTTACTCCAGATTTTCAAATTTGTTGGCATACAGTTGTTTATAGTAATCTTGAATGATTCCTTGTATTTCTGAAGTATCAATTGCAACATCACCTTTTTCATTTCTAATTTTTGTTATTTGGGTCTTCTCTCTTCTTTTTTTAAATTAGCATTGCTAATGGTTTGTCAATTTTATTTATCTTTTCAAAAAACCTACTTTTTGTTTCATTGATCTTTTGTATCATTTTTTGGGCTTCCATTTCATTAAGTTCTGCTCTGATCTTAATGATTTCTTTCTATCTGCTAATTGGGTTTGGATTGTTGTTTTTCCAGTTCAAGGTAAAGTAGTAGGTTGTTTACTTGCTATCTTTCTATTCTTCTGAAGCACTTAATGTGATAAATTTCTCCCTTAGTATTGCTTTTGCAGTATCCCCCAGGTTTTGGTATGATGTATCATTATTTTCATTACTTTAAATAAATTTTTTGATTTCTTGTTTAATTTCTTCTTGCAACCATATGTCATTAAGTAGAATGCTGCTTAATTTCCATGTGTTTGTATATTTTCCGGAGTTTTGTATTTATTTAATTTATTTCTAATTTTAATCCATTGGGATCTGAAAAAATACATTGAATAATTCCAATTTTTTAAAATTTGATGGGACTTGATTTGTGACCTAACATGTGGTCTATCCTGGAGAATGTTCCATGTGCTGATGAGAAGAATGAATATTCTGAGGTTGCTGGATGGAATGTTCTGTAGATATCTGCCAAGTCCAATTGGTCTAAAGTACTGTTTAGATCTTGTGTTTCTCTGTTGATTTTTTGCCTAGATGATCTGTCCAATATTAAGAGTGGGGTGTTCAGGTCCCCTGCTATTTGGTATTAGTGTCTATCTCACTCTTTAGGTCTAACAGTGTTTGCTTTATAAATCTGGCTGCTCCATTGTTGGGAGCATATATATTTATGATTGTTATGTCTTCTTGACGGATAGATCCTTTTATCATTACATAGTGGCCTTCTTTATCCCTTTTTATGGTTTTTGGTTCAGTCTATTTTATCTGATATAAGAATAGCTACTCCAGTGCATTTTCTGTTTCTATTTGCATGGTTTATCTTTTTCCATCCTTTCACTTTTAGACTATGTGTATCTTTACAGGTGAGGTGAGTCTCTTGCCAGCAGCATATAGTTGGGTCCACCATTTTAATCCAGTCAGTCAGTCCATGTCTTTTGAGTGGAGAATTTAATCCTTTTACATTAAAAGTTGTTACTGAAAGGTGTTGATTCACTCCTAGCATTTTATTGATTTTTGTCTGGATGTCTTAAGTATCTTTTGTTCCTTTCTTTCTGATTTACTGTTTGTCTTCTGTGTTTGTTCGTTTCTTGGGGTGATAGATAAAACTTTTTTTCTCTTTATTGTTAGCATTTTTGTTTTACTTGTGGGTTTTGTTCTTTCTTGAGTTGTATATGGCAGTGGTGGATGTTTTTCAGATACCAAACCCAGTACTCCCTTGAGAATTTCTCGTAAGGCTGGTTGTGTGGCAGTGTACTCCTGCAGTTTTTGTTTGCTTGAGAAATACAGTATTTGTCCTTCATTTTGGAAGGATAGCCTTGCTGGGTAAAGTATTCTTGGCTGGCGATTTTTGTCTTTTAGTATTTTGGATATATCATCCCATTCTTTTCTGGCTTTTAGGGTTGCCTGATAAAAAGTCTGATGTTGGTCTGATTGGGGCACCCTTATAGGTGACTTGACGCTTCTCTCTTGCAACTTTTAAGATTCTCTATCTGTCTTTGAATTTTGCCAATTTGACTATAACACATCTTGGAGAGGACCTATTTGGGTTGAACAGGTTTGGGGATCTTTGAGCCTTCTGAATCTGAAGATCTGTGTCTTTCCCTGTACATGGGGAGTTTTCTGCCATTATTTCATTGAATGTGTTTTTGATGCCATTTCCTTTTTTATCCCCTTCTGGGATATCCATGATTTGGATATGGGAGTGTTTAAGGTTGTCTGTTATCTCTCTTAAGATTTTCTTCAATATTTTAAATTCTTTTTTCTTTTGTCCACCTGTGTTAATTCAAACAGCCTATCTTCAAGGTCAGAAATTCTCTCTTCTGCTTGTTCTAGCCTGCTGGTTAAACTCTCTGTTGTGTTTATTTCATTGAATGAATCCTTCAGTTCCACAAGCTCTGCTACATTCTTTTTCAGGGCATTAATTTCTTTCTACATTTCTTCTTTCAGGTTCTGTATACTTTTTCTCATTTCATTGTGTTGTCTAACTGAGTTTTCTTGTATCTCATTTAATTTCCTTAGAATTGTTGCTCGATATTCCTTGTCAGTCATTTCAAGGACTTCCTGTTCTATAAGATCTAGAGTTTAAGAGTTATTATTTTCCTTTGGTAGTGTCATACTTTCTTGATTTTTCATATTTCTGGTATCTTTCCTCTGGTGTTTAGTCATTGTGGCAGGGGATTTCATAGTCCACTCATTCGACCCTCCTGTCTGGCTAGGATCCTGCAGTGACTGCCAATTCAGCATGGCTACCTTGGAGTCTGTGGGTTGGTGGCTTGGGCCTCTCTGGGCACTGGGGACTAGGGATCCTGCAGTGCATTGCTTGCCTGTTTTTGTGAGGGTGACTTGGGGTCCTGTGGGCCCAGTGGCTCCTGGGCCTCTCTGGGCAGCATGGACTGGCCTGGGCTGGGGTTCTCTTGGTGTGCTGCCTACCTGTTCTGGTGCAGGTTGCTTGGGGGCTGTGGGCCCAGTGGCTCTCGGATCTCTCTGGGTGGCGCAGACTGGCCTGGGCTGGGGATCCCGTGGAGGTGCATACCTGTTCCAGCACAAGTGGCTTGGGGCCTGTGGGCCCAGAGGCTCTCAGGCCTCTCTGGGCAGCATGGAGTGGCTTCAATACTTGAATTTTAAATAAAGGCAGAATCCAACCCTATACTTGCTGCACTCAGCCTTGCTCACCTCACCTGGCCCTGACTGGCTTTTTATTTATTATTAACACTTATTTGCAAGTTAGATATATAAATCATTTTGATAGGATATCTTGAGTTTTACTTTAAGCTTAACTGAGAGTCATATTATAAGACTATGCTTTCAAAATAAGTGCACAAAACCTTTTTATATCCACTGCTAATGAGCTGGTGTACTAGCAAAAACCTCTGTATTGGTGGTATACACCAAACTAAAAAATGCCTGAATCCTCAACATATATCCTTCCATTATTTTGATACACAGTTCATAGCATAAACTTTCCTATATGACTACAAAATATATATATTTTTAATTTGGAGGCTGCGCAGATCCCTTCCAAAAAATTTTCTCAGTACTTACGTGGTCACAATTACATTGTACTCTTCATATTTACTATGAATGTTGAATCTAATTTGTTTACGTTCTTCTTGAGAGCCTAGAATTTAAAAACAATACACACATTTTGACTGTATTTATTGTGCTTTACTATAATTTTAATGAAACTCCCGAAGTAAAAAGCAAAATGACATATTCTTACCATAGTAACAGAGCACCTTTAAAGTGGGGCACCATAAATTAACTTCCCTTAACCAGTTATCTATGAAATAAAAGAGATATTACTTGCATCTGCTACAATAGGGTATGTTCACATAGTTAAAAATACTGAAGTTTGACAAGTTCTACTCAGAATTATTCTTTTACAAATATAAATAACATGATAATTTTGTTTTTAATCACAGACCCTTCACAAATTACTCCTTATAATTAAAATGATCTTGAGGTTTTGAAGAGGCATCAAAATAAGGGACAGAAGATCAACTATTATATTTATAGGTGATTATAAACTTCCAATTTAAAGAGATTTTTATTTTGTTACATTCCACACCCAATCAATTTAGAAAGAACAGAACAGTAATTTCTGTAGGGATTAATCACAAACCTTCTAATTTAATTCACTAAATGTTTAATTATAAATGAAAAAGTACTTATTTGCTTAAATACTCTAGTAAACTTATCAAATGGTCTTAGTACTACAATAATGTAAAAACTGAATAAGTGACTTTTATTTGAATTATTTTCTGTTAAAAGACTGCCAATACAACAACAACAACAACAACAACAACAACACACACACACACCCTTCTACCTACATAAAACACTATGAAGTCAAGTACAGTTGTCCCCAGTATTACAAACCTATAGTTGAGGCTGGAACAACGATCAAATGAGGACCTTTATTACCCTCCTGATAGAGGTATGCCAGGAACGCAATGGCTTGAATAGTTTTTCCTAGGCCCTAAAATTAAGTTTAAAAGACAATATATGAAATTTAAAAAAGAAACAAAAAACAAATAAATATTTGAAAATACAAAAAGAAAAGAAACATTTCTGGGCTGTATTCATTTCAGACATCCCATTAAACAATTCTAAGAAAACTTCTATGTTCTTAGTTCTCAAATGAGAAAATTGATCAAATCTTTGATGTACTTTAATAAGCAGGAGAGATGGATCTTAATTGCTAGTTTATATGTGACACACGTTAATATGGAATTCTTTTTGTATTGTACAGAAAGGACATAATTTTGTTTACTGCTTATATATAGCAAATATTTAATACACACTGGATGGATTGAGGATGATGTCCCATGACTAACTGGAGTTAAACATATGCCTAGTCTATTACCCAGCAATTCCACTCTTAAGAATATTATCAAGGGGGGAGGTGAGAAGAGGGTGGGGAAGAATATTATCAAGAGATTTGAGAGCATATGTCCACAAAAGGACCTGGGTAAGAATGTTCATAGCAGTTTTAGGAGCTGAATATTGGAAATAACTTACATGTCCATCAACAGAAAAATAGATAAACAAATTGCGGCATGTTTATACCACGAACTACCATATCACAGGGCAATAAAAAAAGAAAGCAAACTGCTGATACATGTAAGAACACAGATGAATCTCAGTAACATTATGTTGCACCGAATGAACCAGAAACAAATAATACATACTGCATATACTATATAACTAAGAAAAATTAATCCATGGTGATAGATGTCAGAATAGTGGTGGTGGTAATGACTCTAAAAAAGCATGAGGAACTTTCTGGGATGATGAAAATGTTGCTCTTGATGGTGGTCATGTGGGTGTACATATATGTGGAAAGTTCCTAAGCTGTACATTTGTGATTTTACTGCAAGTAAATTAGACATCAATAAAGTATTGGTTCAAGAAAAACCTACTGAGGAGATTTAGCTCCTTAGGGGAGCTAAACATTACCAACTGTTATGAACTGAATTGTGTCTGTCCCCACCACCCCCAAATACATATGTTGAAGCTCTAACCCCAAATGTGGCTATATTTAGAGACAGGGCCTCTTAGGAGAAAATTAAGGTTAAAGGAGGTCATAAAGGTGGGGTCCTAATCCAATAAGGCTGGTGTCCTTAAAGGAAGAGAGATGAGCGCACACAGAGAAAAGGCCATAAGAGGACACAATGAGAAGGTCCACAAACCAAGAAGAGAGGCCTCAGAAGAAACCAAACCTGCCATCACTGTGATCTTGAACTTCCAGCCTCCAGAACTGTGAAAAATAAATTTCTGTTGTTTAATCCCCTCAGTCTGTAGTATTTTGTTATGGTAACCCTAGCTAACTAGGCCACAAAGTTATCAATATTATGTTTTAAAGGTTACAAAAATAGTCTCATTATTTTTTAAATAATATATCTTATTTGATACCAAATACAATCTTATAATATAGCAATTATCTACATTTTATTAATATTAGTTCTGAGAGATTAGGTTACCCGGCAAGGATCAGAAAGCCCATGAGAGGCAAAACTGGAGCCCAAAACCCAAGCCTGATTCCCAGGTCTAGTTACACAACTAGACTACATAGGTATTGCATATGTAATTTCTATAAGTATTTTGAAATCCTGTATATATTATTCATTTTCTATTAGATAAGTAGCACCTTTATTTTAACGACAGTATGAAGTATGTATGGGAATGTGTCTTATAGTACCGAAGATTACCTTCCTAGAAGCTAACTAGGGAACAAGCAGCATTAATCTTTGTTCATTTTTATTTTGGGAATCCTCATAGTGGAATACACATGTACATATAAATGTTTTCTCTATTGAACAAGACTAATTTTAAATAAGCACTATATAAAAGTATAGCTGGAGGGAGACAATGGTAGAATAAAGGTCAGGTCTCTACATGACAATACCTGGGCTACTGGCTTTAATGTACTTTCTGAACTTAGCTTTAAACAAATGTGATGTGGGAAAGAAAAAAAGATTCCGAAAGACATCAAAGAAAAGTAAAATGGCTGAAATAATGTTGGTGATACATGTGTGGATTTATTTCCTGACAAGTATAAGTATCTGTGTTAAATTAAAATTTAAAAGGCAGCCATAGAAAAGCACATATGGCAAAATGTCAGTATTATGTATGTTTTTATATGTATGTACATGTGTATACACACTCACAAACAAACACACACACCTGCAGAAGAAAAAAATCTAGAAAGACAGACACCAAACTAATGCTTGTTTCTAAGAGGTAGGATTATGGGTAACTTTGCTTTTCTTCTTTGTGTTTTTATGTAATTTCTAATTTCTAATACATCTATTCATTAATCAAAGACAATAAACCTATTTTTATTTGGGGAGGAGGGAGGAGGCTGGAACTAAGACAGGCAATAGAAACAGAGAGGGGTGCGAGAAATTATAAGATAATGAGGTGAGAGCAGTTCATTACGGTAGCAAGGAAAAATTTCACATTTTAAATGACAGCAAGGATGGCTTTTAATTATACTTTGAGTAATAAATCCTATAAATAGAGCACACTTACCATTTCATCTGCCAAAATGCCATTAAGTCCATGTTTATGTACCAATGCCAGCCAATTCAAACCAACCTTCTGATAAGGCTTGAGTGACAAACTGGTAAAGAGAGAGTTACCAAATATTATATATTTATGCTTCCATTAGTTTTCTGTACTAGTTTTCTAACATTAACTTTAGGTTTACAACACACATGAAAACTGAAATACCTAGGTCTAGACTTACCTTTTAACCTACTGTTAAAAGCTATGTACACCTACTTAAGAAAATGAACCCAAAACATAATTTTTTTATTTTCTCAAACTTTATCTGTATTTGTTGACTTATTTCTTCTGGCAATAAGAAATATGTATTTCCATATTTGGTCATAATGTAATGCCACCTAATTAATCAATTCCATAAATACTCAGAATAATAACTATGATACCATATTACTAAGCTATATATACAAGAAAATTGTAGTGTACTAATTCGATTTTTAGCAAATTAAGGAACTTCAAGTATTAGAACAAAAAACACAAACATAATTTGCTACTTTGCCAGGCTGGTTTTATAAATACTTTCTAATGTATTTTATGAATACATTAGAGTGTGTGACAATCACCTCTAATGTCACTGGTATAATCCTGAAGTGTGCTTATATGCATGTATTTGTGTTCTATGTACAAATGTAAACTTGCCAGATATCAATGAACATCAGTGAGCAGAAAATAGCATAGCAGTGTTAAAAATCTTATTTTATTTGGAAAAACATACAGAGACTAATCTCTGGGAATGAGTTGTTTGAAAGGTAATATGGGAGAGTTATAATGAATGACAAGAACAATTTTTTCTAACAGTTCAATTGGTTAAAAACTAATAGCAGTAATTTATTGAATACCTATTATATACAGACACACACAGATGTCCTTTTTCAGACATCACCTCAATTAGCCCTCTAAACATCCTGTAATATACCTATTGAGATGAAAAACCCTGAGACTCAGTAATTTGCCTGAGGTTGCATAGCCACAAAGTGTTAATGCTAAGATTTTAATTCAGGAAATCTATCTCACTCTAATGCCTATTCTCATACTCACTAGGATAGCATATGAAGGTACTTCAAAAAGTTCATGGAAAAATGGAATTATAAAGATAACAGGAATCTTTCAATGAACTTTGAAGACCCCTCATACATACCATGTTAACGTGAAAACCTAGGACATGGCCATGCCTCCCATTCTTCCAATTTTTATCCTGTCCCCTTAGTTTCCTCTTACTTACATCCTGTCTGCATGTAGGGTTGGGGTCTAGACATAGCTATGGTATAATAAATGGTTAAAGGGTCAAATTCTAAAATCAAAATACTTTAATTAGAATGAAGTAAAAGAAGTGGGGTTGAAAGATGTCCATCTTAAATCAGAATCTTTGTTTCAACCGTGGGGTATGCAGCCTATAAAATGTTTCTCACTTAAAAAATTAAAAGTATTCGTAGGAGAAAAATTAATAGTATTTCTAAGGTTTTTACAGTTCTTTAGCTGGATTTTAAAAAACATCTTTTGCTTTCTTAGTCAATACAATTTCTATGCTACTACAAAAGTAATAATAAATAAAACATATTATTGTAAATATTTTAATTTTTAGATCCAAAATAATTTTTTTTACTATAGTTAGTGGTGAGAGTAAATACTAACATAGAAATATTTACTATATTCCAGACACTATGCTATGGGTTTTATATGCATTATTAGTTCATTTAATCTACATTATAAAGTAGATAATTATCCTCATTTTACAGATAAGTTCACTGAGCCTCAGAGAAGCTAAATAACTTGTCCAAGGTAGTATAGCTAACCAAATTTCATGTGTGCAGTGGTAGAGCCAGTATCCAAGCTAGGTCTGATCCAGAGCTCAGCCCTTAACCACTAAATACAAAAACGAAAAAGTTTCTCTCTCTCTGACCCACCCACCCTATGGTCAACACTGAGTTCTCCATTATTTTTCTGAGTCCTTCCCAATGCTGTAGCCATCCCACAAACATAAAGTTCACATTTTGTAAAAATAATGAAACTTGGTAAGGCAGGCATATTACATCACTTATAATTGTACTCAAGGGCCAACATCCCATCCCAGTGTATAGCCTATCACAAATAACCAAGAAATATAATAAGCAAAAATTACTGAATTCTTCATCACCAACACATGTTGAGAAATGAGTCTAACTGTCAAAATACTCATTATACATCAAATTTTAAAAAGTGATAAGGAAATTTTAAAAGCATCTACTACAAAGAATTTTCTATTCAAATAAAATTCGCAATCACAAAAGTTCTGATAAAGTGTTTTGATTATATATTAAAATATTTGTTTTAAAAATATATATAAGTATTAATATGTGTGTGTATATTTGTCTCTCTGCTAGATTTGTCTAAATCACAAGTAACTTTCTGTTGCTTAGTATCACAGAACTGCTGTCCATTACAGTTCCTTTCATGAGAATGTGAAAGAATCAATGTAAATGCAGTTTTGACAGACTCTTTGAACCCAATTCATTTAATATGACATTTTAAAACAGCATAGCTATATTCTTTTCTCTAATAGGTTCTAATATTTAGATGCCGTATAATCATACTCCACATTATTTTGAAACCCTACAGTTTTCTAGGGATTTTCATGACTGCAAATAAACCCCAACCACCAATTTACAGATAAGAATGTAGGGATTTGCTCAGGTCTTCTGAATTAGTTAAGTGCTCTCTTCTCAATAGAGTAGTACAAATATCTCCAAACTAAAGGTTTTCTTTCCTCCCACTCAGAAAAAAAAAAAAAAAAAGATTTTAAGATTTTCTGAGATCAAGAAAGAAAATGAGGCAGGTTATTTTGAAGTTACTTGTCTTGGAAAAAAAAAAAATCCTTCCAGACAGAGTTACTATGATTTCTTCACAGTGTGAAGATTAAATTGGATTTAAATCTCCTGTCAAAGAAACTAGTTTCAAAATTATTTTCAAAGGTGAGAAAGGCCTAAAATAGAAACAACAGGTTACATATATAATGTGTTAAATCTGACTTTAAAATGCAGAAATATAGTGCTAGAGAGACTTGTTTGAAGCAGTCTCTCTAAACTGTTTTTTATACAGATTATGGATGCTAACTGACCAAAAGTTTATGTCCCCTAAGTACGACATGGCTGCTGAATATATTACCATGATACTAGTTTGTACTAACAGAAGTATTCGAACTAAAATATTTACATCCTAGTATTTTGAGTTAGTCAAACCACATATGCGGTATTGATTTGCATTCACATCACTGTCACATGGTCTCATAGCTCCTGTTTAAGAGCAGGATAGGCAACGATCCAGAATGAACAAGATCAGAACTCTGGTAGATTTGGCTCAGAAAAGACAGGACACACATGATTAAATATACTGTATTTTGAACATGTGAGAAAGTTTTTCAGTTAGAACAGTTTAAAGCTGTTAAATTTTAGATTAATTGCTAAAGCTTTATAGATGGCTACATCTAAGGAGAATAAAACAGAAGAAACAGTGAATTCTTTTTTTCCCCCTCACTGTATTATATTTTAACTAAGCAATTTTAATTTTGACATTTTAAAATAAAGATCATAAATGTAATGATTTAGAGGTACATATCAGAAATTTTATTTTTCCTTACAAAGGCTTTATTTTTAGCAAATCCTGGAATGTCTCTACTTGTATCTCTAAAAGGCAATTTTCCTTCTGTTACAATTCACATAAATTTGTAATAGAAACTAAACAGTAAACATTAATTTTCCTTCAAAGTAAGCATTGCTACAAAGAATTTGTTCTGTTAACAGAAAGATGCAAGCATGATAGATTATTCATCAGGACAGTCTAATATTTTCCTCTTTGCTATTAAATTCTTTCCCAAGGCAAGGAAACAACTTTAAATGTCTCTATACTAAGCAGCCTCAATGCCTGGCCAGTATACCAAGTAAAAATTGCTTGTGCAACTCTTACCTTGGCTGAAGAACAAAAACTAAGACAACAAATTCCACCCCCTAAAAGTGCACTTAAATAAACTCTAAAGAAACTATCTAAACAGGTTTGGGAAGTTGAATTAGATCCAATTATCACATTAAAAAAACAAAAACAAAAAACACTATTTTTCTTATTAAATATTTCGTTTAAAAAAATCCTCAGTCTAATGAAAGGATAGTTTATTACCTGATCATACTATTTACAAGTAATAGGACCTTGTGAATGTGGGTTTAAGAGAGAAATTTTTAAAGTGATGCAATAAAGCACTTGATTTTTTAAATTCCAAATTATGATAAAGTAGACTCAACTGGGTAAGTCTTGTAGAGTGAAGAACTCCCCACATCCAGTGCTGGAGAACAAGAAGCAGCAGCTCCAACTACACTTTTAGGAGATGAATTTGCTGATATAGTTCTTTCTATGCAAGAGAGAAAAGAGCTTCTTTGTGGGAACTGCATCACGTTTCCCTACACCATCCCATAGCACCCTAGAAGGGCACAGAAAAGATTGTAGCTTACTATTAAAGGCCAGTAACCATAGCTTGGTTTTTTTTTTTAATACCTTGATTTTTAATTATTAATCAATGATCAGCAAATATGCTTTGATCATTAACTTAGAAAAAAACCCAGAAGTAAATAAAATAACCAAGGTAATTAACTTTAATGAGACTCTAGTGCTAATCTTATTAAAATATCTGTCAGAAATGTTCTAAACAGATGTAACTCATTTTTAAAGCTGCATAACATTGCTCAGTATGAATATACCGTAACTCATTCCAATTATTCCCTGATTTTAGAAACTCAAATTGTTTCCATGTTTTGTCACTATAAATAATAGCATAGTAAATAATTTTATATATTTTTTAAAAGGAAGTATTCTGAACAGTTCTGAGTCTCCAAACTACGTAAAAATAAACAAACTTTTAAAGGAAGTTCAAAACAATTTCCCCCACCCCAACTGCTGACACCATGCAAAATGTGGGTGGTCACAATTACAAAAAGCCATTTTAATATGTACTGGCTATTGGACAATTTTTAATGTTTATTTTTTGCAAGCATTTTCCCAAGGGATTTTACTGAAGGTAGCATTTCTGGGGAATATGTATACTTATATAATCTATTTAACAAAAGTGTCTGTCCTTTCCCTTTCTGATGTGTTTCTATTCCAAAAGAAGATTTAAAAATCTGGGCTTTTCAAAGCATTTAAAACATTTCATCACAAATATAGAATATTTTAATCATTTCATTTTATTTATGATTAAAAAGAAAATGGGCTAAGACAAAAAGTTTTACACTGATGACTTATAAGCAAGCAGCTTTTTCTTGAAACATCAAATTTATGTATAGAGATAGCTAAAACCACCTTTTCAGTTTCTGTGATTATATAAGAATTATCTGTTATCAGACAAGGAAGGCATAGGTTACATAACATTATACCATTTCCCCCCTCTAATTTATAGTAATATGATGGAATAAAATACTCTGCTGGGGAAGGGGGAAGAGAATCAATAAAAATTTATATACCACTTATGTGCTGTTATATAGGAAATTTTGGGGGTTTTCTTCTAACATCAGTTGCCATATCACTTCCACATTTAATTTCCCCAGACACAATACAGAATTAAGTTCAGATATTTTATACAATTGAGAAAAAATAATAAATGTGTTCAACAAACTACCTTTGGTTTAGAATGGAGGGCTGTTCGATGTTCCATCCACCTCCGTTTCCCGTGAGCATGGTAACTTGTTTGGTCAATTTATTTGAAATGTCTTCACATTTGTTCATAAGTTTTATAACTACATCCCTTTCTTGGATCAGTGTTTTACAGTGCCATATTAAATCTTCTGATAAGCCATTAGTTTTGGACATCTTTGTGAACTATGGCATGAAAAGAAAAATAATTATATAGTTCAGATACAGTAAATAGAAAGCCAACCTTGATTTCTTTCTTTGAGGGAAAAAAGTTTAGTTTAAACTTATAATAATGAGCTTAATCAAGTGCTAACAGAAACTGATTCTTCATGTGCACATTCTAATTCCCAAGTTTTTCACTTTGATATCTTATTGTCACTTCAAACTCATTAAGCTGAAATAAAATATATCTTTCCTCCCAAACTGCATAATCCCAAACTTTTCAGTTTGACCCTGGGAAGCTATTGTCTTATAAGAGAAACAATAATCATTAGTAAGTCCCATGAAATTTTGTTTTCTCTTCAGTATCTCAAATTCACCTTTCTCTATGACCAAAGGTAATAGTACCAAACGTGATAACTGCATACCTGATATCTGGCCTCCATTTTGGTCATTTCCTACGACCATTACTCATTAAGATTAATTTTCCTAAAACCTATTTTTCCATTTTTATCCTCAAAGTGCAACCCCTCAAGTTTTAAAAACTCCAATTATTTGTCACTTGATGCTTTCCTCCTAAACTGAAACTATTACTTCGAGAGTCATCACATGAATCGAAAGTTAACTATGACCAATTCAATACTTAGACAAAACTTTTAAAAACTAATTTCAATATAACACTCAAATAAATGGTTTTGTGTGGAAACAAAGAATTTCTCTTTCAAAATGTATTTGTATTTATTTTTCAAAAGGAGACACTGAATATTTCATATGTAAAGGCTATATACCAGAATTAGAATTCTTCATACAGATGGCTGAAAAAAAATATTCTGAAGAATATCACAAAAAATATTTTTAATGAAAAGGATTAAAAGCCCAATAACTGAAAGCTTCCTGGACAAAAACAAAATCCCATAATCCAGAACTGAATAAAAGACCAAAGTAAAACCATATGTTAGGATAAAACCACACATGATTTTGATTCATGTCATGCTATTTAGCATATTTTTCCAAGTTACAACTAGAATCACATTGACAACTCTAAATGATTCCTGTGATCACAGTATTTCTAAAGTCAGAGAAGTTCAAGCAACAGAAATTTAACCCTTCCAGGATATACTAAAATAGTTTCAAAAAAATGCATTAAAACAATACACATTTTTCATATTTATCTTGAAATATGTTGGTAAGATATAAAATATCCGATCTATTCCAAAGCTACATTAATGTACTGCAGGATTTTAAAAAGATGCCCAAACAAAAAATTTAGTACTTCATAAAATGGCAACATGAAATACTAAGTTATTTGCACACTACTGTACACTCTCACAAGCACAACATTCATAAGCACAATGTGACCCCCCCCAACCCCCACTTTGGGTTTCTGGGTAATAGATTATATATAAACATCAAGATAGATAAGAATCAGTGTTTTAAGGAGTTTCTATTACAATTTTAATATTTTTACTTTTAAATGCAACCAAAATTTTATAGGTCAAAATACCAACCTCAGGACTACTGTGGTGTGTGTATGTATATGTGAGAGAAAACTAACAAGATTCACTAGGAAATAAGGAAGCAACATATATTACGTGCCATTTATGTGAAACTATTAGATGCCTTTTATTCAGTAATTTATTAAAACCTCATAATTGCAAGATTAGCCCACTAATTCTGACAGAATAAACTAAGGTTCAATTTCCAAAGGTCACAAAGCTAGACAAGAGATTCCAACGTCTGTGCTCATTTCACTGTAACTAGTACCTCCCTAAAATTTTAAGACGTTAAAAGTTCAAAATAAACTTTTCTTTCTGTAACCAACTACCTTTACTATGTTCTTACTTTTTAGCAACTATTCCTCTAACTGATAAAGGTACCTGATAGAGAACAGTCCCTGTCTCCATGTGGTTTATGGTCATTGGGAAAGACAGGTATCAAATAATTTTAAGTGTAACAACTGGTTATTACAAGAGAGAGAACAGAATTTCATGAGCACTTCTCAAAAGAAACTAATAAAATCTAGGATCTGGGAAGCCCTTTCAGAGTAATAAGGCCAGAAGTAATAAAGAACTTTTAACGAAAAGAAGGCTTTGAGGTGAGAGACAGTTATAGCCTGGGTTAGATGTGGAGAAGTTGATAGATTAGTGATATTTAGGAGATAGAATCCATTAAATGTGGTAAGATGAGTGGGGGGGGGGGGAAGTTAAGCATGACTCCCAGACTTCTGGCTTGATAAACTAAGTGATTAGTGGTAACATCTATTGAGATATTGAGATTTACCAATATAGAGAGCAAAGTCTCCTTCTGAATGTATTGTTTGGGGTAACTGCCAAATTTTGAAGAGGAAAGGGCCAGTGTTTAGTTAAATAAACAGATCAGGTATGTAGGGAAGAGATGCAGGCTGGAGAAAAAGATGTCACATAGGTGGCCATCAAAGTTAGAGATGATGATGCGATTACCCAAGGAAAAGCACATGAAATTAAAAGAGCCGACTGAGAACAGAACCTTGAAGAACATCAACATTTAAAAGAGTTTGAAAAAAGAATGAAAGAGCATGAAGAAATGTAGATGCGGTATTGGGGAAGCCAAGCAAGGAATAATTTCAAAAGGGAAAATGCAGTTTCACCTGTCAAAAGAACAATCAACTTACCTGACCTCTTTTGCCAATTAAAGTGAATTTATAGAAAAATATACAAAATGGTACATATTAATTTTTTACAGTACTTCTCATTGACTGTTCTGAGTAATTAAAAATGTAACTATTCACAGTGGTTATTATTCACAATGTTATGCTTGTAAGACATATATCAAAAGCACATGGAGAGGTAAATACTCATCTAATAACAAAGTAATTATTCACGAGAAATCTAAAGATGTTACTGTATCTCTGAAGGTTACTGCCTAAGCATAGTTTGTGCTTACTGATGAATAATCATGTTATATATATTACCTTTATTTTCCAAAAATGTATAAGGAAATAAAATATGCACTGTAAAAATTCCTTACACAGGTAAGTCACATTACTGTTGTTAACAAAACCAATATTAAACAATATACTAAGTGAATATATCCAAAGTGAAGCTGAAGTATACTGAATCTTTAAAAAGTGATTTCAAGTTTCAATTTTTTTTTTTTTACTAAAAGATACAGTAATTCCTCCTTATCCATGCTATTGCTTTCCACAGTTTCAGTTACCCCTGGTCTCAGTCACCCATGGTCAATAGTGGTTCGAAAATATTAAATGGAAAATTCCTGAATTAAACAATTCATAGGTTTTCAATTGCATGCCGTTCTGAGTACCATGATGAAATCTTGAGCCTGGGATGTGAGTTATCACTTTTGTCCAGTGTCTCCACACTGTACACACTCCATGCCCTTTAGGCACTTAGCTGTCTAGGTTATCAAATTGACTGTCACAATATTGCAGTGCTTGTGTTCAAGTAACTCTTACTTTCGCAATGGCCCCAAAGCACAACAGTAGTGATAATGGCAATTCAGGTATGTCAAAGAGAAGCAGTAAGTTTTTTCCTTTAGGTGAAAAGGTGAAAGTTCTCAACTTAATACGGAAAAAAAAAAAAAAAATCACATGCAGAGTTGCCAAGCTCTATGGTAAGAACGAATCTTCTAACCATGAAATTGTGAAGAAGGGGAAAAAAAAAAAATTGTGCTAGTTTTGCTGTAGTACCTTGAACTGCAAAAGTTATGGCCATGGTACATGATAAGTGCTCAGTTAAGATGGAAAAGGCATTAAATTAGTGGGTGGAAGACATGAACAGAAACTTATTCTGATTGATGGCAATATGTTCGGTACTATCCACGATTTCAGGCATCCACTGAAGTTCTTGCAATGTATGCCCTGTGTACGGTAGACAAATGTATGGTACTATTATCGAAATGTTTTCCTTCTTTTTTTGGTGGCTGGCCAGTACAGGGATCCAAAAGTGTTTCAAAAGTGTTTTATGTAACAGATCTTTTGGGAAAAAATTAGCATATTATCTGATGTGTAATTATCAGATTACTGTTTTCTGCCTCTGAACAGCCATCTGAAATGTAAGATTTCTATTATATCTGAACTTCCCAAAAGATGAAAAAAATTACAGAAAACATGAATCCTAAATTTGCTTAAGCTGTTCCAATTTATAAATTTAAAACAGACTTCTTTTAAAAATTAAAAATATCTTTTTTTCTTCTTTTTACTTATTTTTTAAAAGCATAAACTGGTTATGGTCATTTGGAAACCATAAGAGTTAAGAGATAGGGTTGACTAATCATTATTCTTAGAACTAGGAAATAAGGGAAAGAATTAAGCATTTACTCTGAATTTTGTGCATGAACAGCAATATTTAGACTGGTAGATGTGTGGAAGTACTTTTACAAATAGTTCCTAAAGAAGTAGTAATGACAGTATTAAAATATTAATTTTGTAGCATCTAATGAGTTATGGGTCTAAGCATGTAGCATCAACAACTGCTAACATCACAAAAAGCAACCAGACATTACCTTCTTCTGATAAAAGAACACATCACTATGTAATAGTATTGGTTGAGCATTTAACCTTCTACTTATCATTCTACAGAAAATACATGTCCAGAGAAACATGTCAAACTATACCAGAGAGGTATAACCGGAAAAGTCCAGATAGGGAAGTTATAAAACAAATGAACCAGTTTCTTCACCAAAGATATTGTAGGAAAAAGAGAAAGAAAAGGAGAGAGAGGGATAGGGAAACCACATATCAAAAGAGAGTTAAAAGACCTATCTATTAAGCAATCTCAGTATGTGGATCTCATTTGGATTCTAATTCAAACTACCAAACTGTAAAACAAATACAGCATTTATGAGACAACAAGAAATTTGAACTCTGAATATTTTCTGATATTAAGGAATTATTGACAATTTTTATTAGATATGAGTGTGTTATTGTGGTTTTGTTTAGGGAGAAAAAAACCCCTTTTCAGGTACATATTTAAATTTTTAAACATAAGATGAAGCCTGAAATTTGCTTCAAAATAATATGAGATGGAAGGAAGTAGAAGACAGCATGGATGAAACAAGATCAGACATAAGCTGGTAACTAAGGCTGGTTAGTACGTGGGCGTTTCATTATACTATTCTAATTTTGTTTAAAATTCTTATAATAACAAAATGGGGGAAGCGATGAAGGGGAGTGCAAAAAGGCCATTCTTACCTCAGGGTGCTTTAACAGTCTGAGCTGGTTATGAAATTTTTAACTGAACTTGACTTTTTAGTTATTTTTGAAGTCAAAATTTCAGAATAACTTAACTCCCTGGGGCTCCCCACACTCCCTACTCGTCCCTTCTCACACAAGTAAGCCAACTTCAGAGATGATCTAAATTATTGTTGCCAATTTAGAATTTAAATATAATAATGATCCTCTCTCCGTTAATGTCAGACATCAATAGACAGTTTTTCAAAGGAAAAAAAAATTTTATTGAATGATGAATTTATTAGAATTAAGATCAGTTGTGAATGACAATAAATCCTAAATATCAGGGGCTTAAATAAAACTAGTTTATTTCTCTCTCGTGTAAATGAAGACCTGAGGAAATGATTCAGATCTGGTATGGTGGTTCCAAAATCAAGGATTCTTCTTTGTTGCTTCAATATTCCCAACATGTGGTTTCCAACATCACACTGACATATCAACCAGCAGGAAGGGGCACTTTCCACAAGTTATAACATACTATTGCTTACATCCCATTGAACAGATTTTGTCAAATTACTGCAAGGGAGGCTGAAAAATGTAGTCTTAATATGCTGTGGGTAATGTGCCAAGTCATAAATCTGATAAAAAGCAAGAGAAAGGAGAGGGGAAAAGGAAAAGGAAAGGAAAAAAAAAAAATGCAAAAAATTCTGATTTAATATGGCTAGAACTGATATTGGGGGATAAGCAGGAAAAAAAAATGTCTTCTCAGCATTTCACTAGTAACATATACAACATTTCTGGGGCAAAATATTGCAGATATCTGCAGCTAACGTTTTCTAAGAGCCAGGCAATTGAATGAGCATTTACTTTATTAAATCTTTAGACTTCCTCATAGGTAAGTAACATAATTAACACAATTAAGATGTTAATAAGTAACATCTGCAGGTAACCTCACAGATGAGGAAATAAAGGAAAAAAAAATGTTTATGGTTACATAAATTGCTAGAAAATGACAGACCTGGGAATCAAAACTAGGTCATCCAATATATTATTCACCCACCTCCTCATATGAGCTTACAAATCCAAGGGAATAAAAAAGAGGCATGCATGGAATTCAAAAACAAGAGATCCAAAAGGACAGAGAGAGAAGAATTCCCAGGATGTCAGGCAAGTGAGATCTTAAGGCCACAGCTTATCAATGCAACCAATCCAAATTGGAGCGGGTCATAACACTCCTGAAGAGATTTCCTCACGAAGATGTAACTGACTGAACACCTGAAGTGTCTAATTACTGGGGAAACTTAGGACACCGGGGAAGAGCATAGAGTTGAATTAATGATAAGTATATAGAAAAATAAGCAAACAGAAAAACCAAGACAACTAAGAATTGAAAAAAAACCAAAATTTTGAGTATGCATAGAAAAGTAATCATGTAGTATACTACATGGCTCATCTATAAAAGGCTTTTACATAGTTATAACAATGTAGACTTTAACAATGGTTTTCAAAATTACCATATTATTAACATATATTAGTAAGACTGAGGAATAGGAAATGGGCATGTGAGGTGCAGTAGACAGAAGAAAGCTAAATCCTACTACTCTATAACCTTACATTGATAGATGAGGCCTACAAATGACAAAGAAAAACAGCATTATAATTATATTACCTAGAGTTATGAAGGTAATAAGAAGAATCACACAAAAGTGCCAAAAGCAGTTATTTGCAGTGTGAAAAATAGGCTGGGGAAAGGGATGGATATGAATTTTGGGGAGGGAATAAACCTACAGAATTATTTAACTTGTTAACCTATGTGCATGCATAAATAATAAAAATCAAAACGTTAATAAAAAAAGTAATAAGAACCCAATATTTTCTTCCACAATACCTTCACTAAGTTGGGGGGGGGGTAACAGTGGGGTTGGCACTTAAGGAAAAGTCTAAGAAAACTCAACTGCGCCATGTTATACTGTTCTCTGAACACAAAAAGCATTTAACAATCCTGTAAGTTACTGAGCTTAACACAAGAACCACCAAGAACCACAAAATACACTGTAAATGCAGAACATTTTAGTAAATCTAAAGTTCTTGATGAGCACAGAAAATAAAATCCTGTTTAAATGGTATGAAATATACAAATGAATACATAAATAGATGATGCTCAAAATGTCCTAAGTAGGGATATCTGGTAGAATTTTGGGTAAACTTTGCTTTCTCTTCTCTCTTCCATGTACTTTCAATTTTAGGCAAAACAAATCATTTTCAAAAAATGATCAAGCTATTTTTTCAGGGGGAAGAAAAGAAAAAACCAGTTGCTACTTGCTGGATAATTACATGAAAAAAAGATCATCAATATGACGCTGATTACTATCTCTTCAATTAAGAAAAGTTAACACTCCAAGCACTTTTCTTTCAAAGAGTCAGCAACTGAAGTACCCCTCTCTTGCCAGAGTGTGTCACTCTTATTATACAAATATTTTCGAATTTCTATAGAAAGGGGGAAATTGTTTAAAAGCAGATTTAATTCTCAAATTATTTAACCCCCACTTAACAAGGATCAGTCCTGAGGACAGAGTGCTAATCTTATTCATTAATAGAAATACCTGACAGCAGCCTACAATGTACTCAGAATGCACTTATAATTTTTTAAATATAAGTTTACGAACCTATACAAATTAAAACAAAGCCTGAAGATAGTAATATTATAAACAAATTTAATGAAGCCACCCTGTTTGAAGGGAAGAAATGCGCATTACAACGCTTTAAATGACAGACTTAGACTTTTTACAGAAATCACCGGGCAAAACAAAGCAAAAAAAGAAAATCTGTGGTATAAGTTAGTACATGGAAGTAGCATAATGAAGAGTATAAAAGGTCCAACATGAACTATACCTGGATTGCTCTACATGGATCTAAATGTTAAAATAGATGCATATATAAAAAGTTTTTAGGTTGAGCTGTTCATACATTGAGTTACTCATAATGTTACATTGGTCAGTAAAAATACATTATTATTCTGATTAATGTATAAAGATGCAATATAATAAGATTTATCACAGAAATAATAGTATCCCCCACCATAAAAGGCTAGACAAAAATTCAATAAGGGATTGGTGAACTGATGCCAACAAATATGTGAAATTTGGCAATAAAAGTTCCAATTTTACCACATTAACAGTACAGATTTTTAAACTATAACATTTTTGGTTTGCTATGTTTTCAATGTATACCAGATTTATGATGTGGTTTTCTTATAATGATCACCTGCATTACTGCTATTATGCAGAAAAACTAAGTAAAATGAAAAAATTATGAGTAAAATTTAACAAATATTTAAATTTTGACTCAAAGGAAAAAAAAAAAGAATGAGTATAAAGCTGCAAACATAAAGACCATCTCAGGTTTTAGTTTTAAATAACCAAATTTTCCTCATGTAAAGTGAGGGTGACTAGAATAAAAAAAGTATAATTCTCTGACCAAAAAAGTTGTAACAATATAGAAAAGTGTATTCTCTCTAGATTTAAAAGTATTGTGATTAGATTATTAAGTAGCTGATATTATATATGCATGTCATATTATCCTTATACTTTATATATTACACATTATATTATACTTATATTGCATTGTATTTGTAATACCTTGGGGGGAAAAAAACCAATGATCTACAACTTTTTAAGAAAACTTTTGGTTTAAAAGTCACTGCTAATATAATTTTCACATATAAGTTACTTTTACAATAAAATAAGACAATCTACTAATGATTAGATTTAATCATTTAATAACTATCATTGTTAAAAAAACTTCATTTTTAACAAAAATCATAATTAAAATGTGTCTGTGTATTTGTTTCCTGGGCCCAGTAAGCATTTTTTGATGAAATATTTATCAGTTTTACAGTTCTGCCAAATTCCCCAATCCTTAAGCCTGTATTCTTCAACAATGATTATAAGAAAATCAACTAGATATCTTCAGGTTGTTTTTGATATATAATACGTTGTAATTTTTATTAAAGTATGACTGAGTAACATGATTAAAACCTCAACTAATTCCCATAGGAATTTCTAAATATAGCAGCTATCAAAACAAAATGGTGTTTTTCTTTGCTTTTGTTTCCTTTTAAAGTTGTTTAGAGTACATTATCAAATTTCACTGATTAATGAGGAAGGAGTAAATTATACATATAGCTTTTTAACAAAATGTGCATTAACACTTTTTCTTTGATGATTTTGTTAAGATATTAAATTGCTCTATAAACCAGTCACATGCAGAATTCCAAAGTTATTGAAAGCTAAATGTTCTAAGAAAATTAAAATTTAAAGCTTATATACATTTACTTGCTAATTTAAACTATGAATTTCAAAAATTCATCATTTATTTACTTTGCTCAAAACAGCAAACCACCGTATTCATTGAACTAAACTAGAAAGGTTACTTTTAAGGTAATTCTAAACTGTTACATAAAATATTCAACATTTGGATGGATGGTTAGAACATACAAGACAGTCTTTATTTTCAACTTCCACAAAGGGGCAAGATGTTAGGAGGTTTAAGAAGTAATGCATAATCTCCAAATTCATGTCAAGACTAATTTAAACTATGCCAATTAATTAGTAGGGGAAATATGCTTTCTACATGTTAAGTTGCTGAATATTTTAAAAAACATCTGGCATACAGATCTCCTGTAAAATTGTATAATTTACTTTTACTATAAGATATCTGGGCAAGTAGTTATAGTGACTAAACAAACTAATGCAGATAATTGCATTCCTTATTAAATAAATTAGAATCCCAACAAGCCTGAGCAACCCAACTCTGCAATAACATAGGAGACCATTAAAGATTAAAAGAAAGAAGAAAAGGAAGAAAAGAAGAACAAAAAATCCCTTCAGCAAATACTTTAACAAATAAATCACTCAGGCAAAGCCAAACAAGTTTTGAAAGGGCCTGCTTTGACAGATGTTCTCTGGAAAAGCAAAGGCTTCAGGCAAAACAAATGGTTTATTTATTTTTTTTTAAACTACAAAATACTAGTAATGTTGTTTCTATATTTTTCAAATATTTTAATTAAAAAAAAAATGCTTTTTATAACCATTGCTCAGGGATCCTCCCCTATCGCCACTTCAAGATACTTATCAAGGGCACTTATGCTCATTTAGATTTGTCATACAAGTATAAAATTAATAACAAAAACAACTTTGCTCCCTTATCTTAGGGAATAAAACTTCCTAAAAAGTTTTATAAAGCATCAAGAGTCATTTCATCTTCTAAAGCTGTAAAAAAATCATCCATATTGCTTTTACAACAGGGCCTATACACAATTCATGCTGTAAAAGCCCATATTCTTACAAAAGACAAAGCAAAATTTAAAATAGTTCTGATTTTCTCTGTATGAATACGTTGTGATGACTATTCACATTTATACAACTCAAAATGCAGGTATTTTAGTTAAAACTTTTTCATAGGAAATCAAATTCCAGAAAATGATCATGCAAAATGTACTTACCAGTGTTTATGCCTTCCCTTTACCTAATGCTTGAATTCTAGGCTTCCACAAACTTTTCTATCTTTCTAATTAAAATCGCTGCAGCCTGCTACACTCCAAAAAATGGCCGCGTTGTTTTACCAAGAAAAACATGTCAGAGATTGAGCTGTCACTTTCAGAAGAAAAAGAAAATAAACAACTGCTTCTTTGCTTTTTTGTGGTGAAGCATAAAACACTCGGGCTGGCATTTTGAATCATGGAGCTCCCCTGGACGTTGCTATTGCTCTTCAAGTAGTCGTAGCAAAATTTCTGCCACATTCTTGCTTTGTGCATGGTGTCTCAGCAGTAACAGATCAGAACAGGCTAGCAAACAACTCCTTCCTAAATGTAAGCTCTAATTTCTTCTTCTGCAGTGAAATGAACCAAGTTTCTATGCAAAAGAATGAGTGACAGTATTCCCAGCCAATCAGCTTGAGTTTTTTCAGGAAAATCACCCTTAATTCATTCAAAATTAGGTCATATGACACTATTTGAAATACTATTGGCTTACAATGAAAGTAATGTTTGACTCTACACAGAATAAGGCCACCCATCTATGCTTCCCTGGGCTGAAGACAACTTGACTACAAACGGTACTGTGAATTAAACACACACACACAAGGGGTGAAAAAAAAAAAGAATGTAGCCTTACCAGAGCTTCCCAACTATTAAAGGGCCGGAGTTCTGTTATCTTCTGAGCCTTTTTTTGAGAACACTGGGGAATCAAAGTAAGTTCACCAATTGAAGCATCTTGAAGGAAGTGAAGAATTTTACCTTTATAGCCATCCTCCATCACTTCTTCACCGCTACTATAGTCCTCATCTAGTGAACTACCGACATCAGAACCTGAATCATATTCAGAGTCTTCAGTGACTCTCTTTGGGTTAAATACATTTTTTTTACGTTTCTTGTTAAAACCATTTTGTGGTTTCATGGAAAATTTCTGTTTCAGTTTTGTCTTAGCTGTATTTTTAGGATAATTCTGACTCCTTGAAGAAACTTCTTTTCCATTTGGAACCTCACTTTGTGAAGCATACTGCATATCTGTGTACAAAGAAAGGCATAAACAGTAACTAAATTAGAAATATATAAATGAAATATAAAGACATAAGACTTCAAAAATAAGATATAAAAAATATTTAAATATATCCATATTTTTTTTTTTTTTTAGTATGGAACGCTTCACGAATGTGCATGTCATCTTTGCTCAGGGACCATGCTAATCTTCTCTGTATCATTCCAGTTTTAGTATGTGCTGTTCTGAAGCGAGCACTCATATTACTTTTGAATACAGAAGAATTCAATTACAAACTACTGTTAAATCTTGAAACACTTTAAAGAGAAATACTGAAGTAGAATTTGAAGTTATATAATGAGTTAAAATAATTAGTTTCAAAAGCAGGTGACAACTTGTTTTTTTAAAATAAATTAAATGTACGTTTCCATTTTCTAACAAAAGCCCTGAGAAAATAAATGGTAAGTTCACATCCATAAGATATCTCAGATGCTACTTAGTAACTCCATCCTCTATGCTAACACTGATGAGTGTAGCAAAACAATGCTCATCCTACTATGAAGCTTACTAATAAAAGGGTCTGTTTCAACTATCCATATAAAAATTAATTTTTCCATCACTATCTCTACTATTCCAAGTTTACCATTACTTTAAAAATTTAAATATATTATTATCAAAAAGCACCACTACTTTACCACTGTCTAAATCTATCACATTTCATAAAATTCTAAGGTGGCTATGGATAAAGGTACATTGTTATTTTATGTACCAGTAACAAAATACACACCACAATTAATCTATAATGCAATACTTTATTTAGAATTTTTGTTAACTTACTCAAAAAACCTTTACATTTACACACGCCCATTCATTCTTGTGCATATATAAAAGTTATAAGCAAAATAGATAAGGTATTCCTCAAATTTCTTCACATTCATAACCTTACTATTCTGAATTATTTTTTAGACTTAAAATTGGTGATACCGGTGGTTTTCTTTTTTCTATACAATATCATTCTCTGTGCCATCAAGATTATTGGTAGTACTGCATTTCTTAAAAGAATTTATTAAAAAAAAGAACACCCAAGCCACTGTGCTGGGCTTTTAAAGCTGGGTTTACAGTTATGAAGAGCTAGTCTACTTGATTTTTACTTAGGGATGTCACTAAACATGTGTGATTCAACTCTTTCCTACCACCTCTCCTTTACCATTTGGTTCCTAGAGTTCAGTGTTCCCCTATGGATTCACAGACTTTCTTCCATGCCTATGATACCCATAAGTTTTTAATACTAGTACTCATGGAAGTACAGGCTAAGATGTCTGCGCTACAGTGATTGTTAAGATATCACCAGTCACGAGATCCATCCTGACTGAGAGCTGTTAAAATGTAAAAAATGTTTCTTTAATACTCAATAAAACATGGCAGTTTAAAAGTAGCCCTAACTATCAAGAGAAACTGGCCAAATAGAACAAGATATTTATTGTTTAGTTTGACAGTATCATAAAGAACAGGTCAAAACATTTAGAAACTAGTCATTTAAAAAATTTTTTACACCATTACTTCCAACACCTTTTGCAATCCCATTCTTTGATTAATAACTGATAGGTTTACTATTTTCTTATATACTAAAATACAGGATGTAATGTGAATGTGTATTTTCTAAGACACAGAATAGATAATTACCTTGGTCTTCTGCAAACACTTTTAGAGACTCTAAAGCTTCTGTATACATCCATTCATGTTCCTTGAGTACTTCCCTTAGTTCCTGGAAATAAGTCATTGATTGTTTTGTTAAAAATCTCAAATTAGCAATTTTTCCATAACTTATTTTTAAAAGATCATAAAATGTATCACCTGAATACATAGAGAACATATCTGATTATTTGACATTTATTTTTATGCTGCTTTGCAAAAGCTTTCTATGTAATTTTATGTCTGCAAATATACAATAGTGTTTGAAGGGAAGTAAGCTTGACTTTTTTTGCATTTTTAATTCCCTATGAAGTGCTCCGAATAGTAGAGGATCAAGAAAAGTTTGCTCATTTAAAAATAAAACTTCAACATGCAACTAAGCTTTTTACAAACTACAAACTTCAAACTAGGTACTTTCAACATTCATAAAGAATCAGTATAGTACAAGATTTTGCATTAAGCTCGTCAGAATTCATATACTCAAATAAATCAGAGCAAGTATAAATGTATTCCAAATGTTCAACAAACATGTGCTTCTATATATGATCACGGTAAAACAGGGGCACTTTTAGCACTGGCATGCTTGGCATGGGTCTTTAATGACCATGAAAGTATTCTTACTATCTGGGAAGTACAACAAAGATTATGAAATGTTAAGACACTTTTGCAATATTACACTTTAAATTCTTAAGAGTAATTTCAAGGATGAGAACATGAAAAAAGCTAAGCAGTTACCTGACAGGGTGCAGGGTTACAAATGACTTTCTAAATGATTTACATTTTATAAATGAGTTCACAACTTTTATTATGATTATGTTTGTTATGACTATGGTTATTATGCGGATACTATTAGTAAACATGGTAAATAAATAATGTAAAGAATTAACAAACAATACTTTGTAACACTAATTAAAGAAGAACACAATTAGAAAAATGCAAAACTCATCCTAAGCTTTTACATGGATGAAATCAAACACTATTTTTGTAATACAAACATTATAGTACACACTGATTATATTTCTATACATGACTACTCACCTGTTTATCAAAATTGGGAAATTCTTTTTGCAATTTCAGTACAATACTTTCCTGCTTTTCCCAGTTACTGCTAGATTCTGCAGACTCATTTGATTCCTCTTCCTGACGACGAGGGGGGAAAAAACACAATGTAAGAGATTATCAATACCAATGGTACTAAGGCAATTACAGCTATATTTTGACTTGATTTGAAAATTATCACATTCAATCAGAAGAACGCCGAATATTTCATGTTCATGTGAACACTGACAAATTTGTTTTTAAGGATAAAAAATACTACTAACATAAGATCACTCCAAGACCTTGATTGCATATCCAATAACTCAAACTTTATTCACAGTGCTCAAAGTGAGATAAATCTGATAAAAAAACTAGAATGTTCCTCAGATTAACTTATATAATTCATATATACTGAAGTCTTTTCCAAGTTAATAGCAAATTTTTAAAAAAAAGATACAAATATCACATTTGTGGTCATAATTTTATACCCATCTATAAATTTCAAATTCTATGTGAGAAAGGCTGTTCCTGATTTTTTTACTCTTTGGTCTTGAATCCTAATGTTCAACAATCTTTCCTTTTCTTCTGTTTCTTTACACCTTATTCTTATTGATTTCAAAGAACCTGAAGCTGGTCCAGCCATACACTTTTATTTTTGTGGCATTATCTCTAATGGTCCACAACATGAATTACTTTATGACAGTTGCTCAGCATCTACCACATGTTCTCATTTTCAAACATTTTTTTGTTTCAAGCTTTTCCTTAATACTTAAAACATTCCTTTTGCATGCACTACACGGCAGTTTTCAACCAGAATGCTTAAACAGGTTTGGGAAATTGAATGAGTGCTTTTGTCAAAAAGAATGTTCACAAATATTAAAGAATAGCAAAACACAACCTTGTAGGATAAGACATGTGGTAAAATGAGACAGCCAGTAGATGTATGACGTGTGTGTTTTATGTATTCCCATGTGGCTCGGTTCAATTGGGTGCAGTTTTCTGTGTTCACCTAGTATTTCTTACGGACAAAACTGTACATAAACAAACGCAACTTTTGGGTTACACTCAAAGTGTTCACTAATATATCAACAGCATTGGAACAAATTCACATTTTTAAAACAGGACTGGTCTATTTTTGTGAAACAGTTATTGGCTTGATAATAGGTCTTGATAGAAGCAGAATGGTTGAACATGGGACGTCAAATGACTATCAGACTTGAGCTGTTAGGTGATCTGGGTATCTGATTCACCAAACCTAAAACTGAACACTGGCAGCAGCAACCCATCATCAAGTAGAAATGGTTATTTTAGACTGGTCTCAAGCAGGCTGAAGAGATACAAATAAATTGCATGTGCCTCACACTCCCATGGTACCTACTTCTGCTTCACTGCTGCTCCTTCTTTGACCAGTATCTATGGCACTATGGGAACTTCTTTATGACCAGCTAAAGAGGGAGGAAAATCTTAAATTTAGGTTATAAAGGATCTGCATAATCGTTAGAACCAGCCAAAAGTGAACAACTGCTATAATCCCATTTAGGAGAATAGCCCTGTGAACAACTTTGGGCAGTATATATTGTCCATTTTGTGTAGAAAGAGATGGCCAGAGGTACAGTGGCTAAGGAGAACAAGACTGGAAGATGCGTGACCAGGAAGTCTGGGGAAGTACGTTATCGAACTTCTCAGAACAGAAGTTGTCCTGAGAACAGAATAAAAGAATAATAGTGTTTCACAGGAATATCCAGCAAAGCCTGTGAACTGCAGAGGAAGTTTTTAAAGATCAGGTGTACAAGACTGTCCATTTAGTGAACACCAATAAGACCACAGCCACTCAGATGCTTGCTCAATAGGCCCATATATAAATGGTCATGGCAACATGTAGTGAGGCTGTGTGTGCAGATCAACAAGAGAAGATTTTCCCACACCAAGATTAATGTGGCTATTGCTACTGGTGAGTACCCAAAATGCCAGGAACAGAGTCCAACGATGAGTCCCAATTATAGCACCTTTCTTTGGGAGATTCAGTCAACAGTCTAGTGGCAGGCTGATTACATTGGACCCCTTTCATCATCAAAGAGATAGTGATACCTACTCTCAGTATGAATTTGCCTTCCCTACCCACCTGCTCCTGGAAAAACTAGTGTTATAGGTTAATTGTGTCCTCCTAAATTCTTATGTTGAAGTCCTAATGCCCAGCACCTTGGAATGTGACCTTATTTGGAGACAGGGTCATTACTGAGATACTCAAGTTAAAATCAGGTCACTAGGGTGGACCCTAATCTGATTGGTATCCTTATAAAAAGGGAAAATTTGGAGATGGACATGCACAAAGTTTGCAGAAGTCCATGTAAAGATGAAGGTAGAGATTTACAAGCTAAGGAAAACCAAAGACTGAGAGTAAAACATCCGAAGGTAGGAGAGAGGATAGAACAGACTCTGTGTCTCACAGCCCTCAGAAGGAACCAACCCCAACAACTTGATGTTGGACTTCAAGCCTCTAGAACTGAGACAAATTTCTGTTATTTAAGTTACCCATTTTGCAGTGCTCTGTTACCTAAGAAAATAACAACGACCACACAGAGATTTGTAGAAAGCTTTGTTTACAGTCATAATACATAGTGGCATGATGTTTCTGACCAGGGAACTAATTTCACTGAAAGAAAAATGCAAAACTGGATCCATGTCTGTGGAATCTTGCCATGTGCCTCAATACCTAGAAGCATCTGGCTTACGGGACAGCAGTATCACTTTGGGAAAATTCAGCATGTGAGTTTGGAGATAACACCCTATGAGGCTGATGTTCAACAGGATGTAAAAAGTAAATGCTTTGAATCAGCAATCAGAACAATCCTATTTCTCCCATAGTCATTATCACATAGATCTGAAACCTAAAATGTGGGCTAAGTCCCTCAGACCTAAAAACCCACTCACAAAATTTTTACTTTCCATCAGTATTAGTTCCCAAGAAAAGAATGCTTCTGTGCAAGGACACAATTCTCATTAAATTACGGTAGGGTTTGTCTCCTGGCTATTTGGGGCTTCTTATACCACTGAATCACAGGCAATTATACAGGTTACTGTGCTAGTTGGGGTAACTAATTTTGATTACCAAGGACAAATTGTGTTGTTGAGAATTCAAACAGGGAGAACTATTTGGATTCACTGGGATGCCTCTTGGTAGTTCTGTTTGTAGAGCAGAAGTTAACAGAAAACTAGAGTAACCCAATAAAAGCATAAGCACTATTATTTATAGATATACAGTGCTATGGAATATCTATGGATTGAATATGTCTTCTCTAAAATTCAACTGTTGAAATGTAATCCCCATTATGGTGGTATTAAGAAGTGGGGCCTTTTAGGAAGTGATTACAGATTAGGTGCCCTCACAAAAGGGCTTAATGAAGGGAATTTACCCCTTTTGGTCCCTTCTACCATGTGAGGACCCCTCCTGAGAATGCAGCAAAAAGGTGCCACCTTGGAAGCAGAGAGCAGCCCTCACCAGAGAAACTTAACATGCCGGCAGCTGGATCTTGGATTTCCCAACCTCCAGAACTGTCAGAAGGAAATTTCTACTGTTTATAAATACCCACTCTGTGGAATTTTGTTTTGGCAGCACAAACATACTAAGACTTGCAGTTAAACATCAAAAGAGTGTGTAGAAGAGTTATAAATAGTTGCCACTGTAGAGAAGGAAATGATGGTGGTGGTGTTAGCTGTTTTTCACGTGTTGTAGAACCACATGTATATATACAACTTTTATGAAACAGAACTTAAAAATATTGTATTTTCTCAAAAAGTAACTTTAACACATCACAAGAATATTTTAAAAATTAATTTTATAACTCAGAGATAAGCAATTAATACTGGATAATTTAAAGAGAAAGAAAAAACAGTTCCAAACTATATGCAAACAAATTCCTGACTTAGTTGTAAAAGAAAAGAAAAATTGATTCACTTAGGTAGATTTTCAGGTCTGCTATCCACACACTCAACATACTCTTTGCTGAAGCAGCCAATTTTGATACTGCAATTCAAATGTAACTTACATGATCCAGTCTTGTCCTTTTTATAGACTGATCATCATTAAATTCATCTTCTTCATATAGCTCTGAAGAAGATGATAATTTTCTTTTCCTGGGACCACCACCTTTTAAAACACAGAAACACACTCAAACTTTTCACAGAAATAGTAAGAATCAATTTAATGCAAAACAAAGGCAGAAATGCGTTATAATGAATACTAGACAGTTCTCTTGCTCTCAGGCCCAATGTTCTTATTGAAGGAAAAGTAGACAGATATTCTTAGTAGTCTTTCGCAAGTAGAAATCACTGTAACACTGTATTCTTAAACCATCACTATTATTTAATGCTAAAAATATACCTCTCTGCATTGATGAGTAATTCTACAGAGTAATATTGGGAGGGTGGGGTTCTCCCCAGTGGCTGAGTGTTCCACAATGAAAAAAAGTTGCGCTCTATCCCGTTTATCTGAATTGCATCACTGACACCAATAATTATTGTCTACTGTGTACATACCAGGCTTTGCACAAGGTCTTTTATAAACTATTATTTTATTTAGTTTCCACAACAAACCTACAAAGTAGGTAACGTCTTTATTTTACAAATGAGGAGGAACTGAGATATAGATAGCTTAAGTGATTAATGTTTTAAATCTAAAAACAAGAAAGTATAATACAGACAGTATAACAGAAACAGGAAGTCTTATATTCTGTCATGACTGTAGGAAAAACAAACTTGAGCTACATAATCTTAAGAAGCCATGCTGTATATATATACTTTGCATGAATTTATCTATTCCTTAAGTACTTTCTCTTTGAAGAAAGCAGATTCCTTGGTCATATTGCTGTGTTAATATGAAAGTACTTGCTAAAGCCTACAAAGGTTTAAGATTTCAGCATTAATCACCTCAGAACCCTAATTATACACTTAGAAAGAAAATTTGTAGAAATACAATACTCTATTAATAAATACATACATGACAGCTTTTAAGTTGTAAGCTTAAAATTTTCATAACATGGCTACTACCAAATAAAATTGAATTTCATTAACATCGTAAAGCACAGTAATCATGTTAGTATAAATACTTAAATGTTTTCTCTTGATTCATTTCATAATGTAAATGTGCACTCTGCATACACCAAATAATTTCCAGTATCCACTTTAAAAAGAGGGAAATACAACCACCTCATCATCACCCATAAACTCATAACTCTTGGGGTTAAGCAAACACTGGTAGTAATATTTTAAGCCTGAAATAAAGTATCAAACTAGATAATTTATGCCATGTCACCAAGACACGCTTAATTCTTTTCTAAAAAGAAGAAACTGGAGAGACTCCTCCTGACAACATCAATAAATTCATATTTTTACCTTCTAAAGTAGGCTAAAAATTTTGGATATATATTTTTCTACTTTTGAAACTTACTATTCATAAATACTTTCAAAAGGTACTGCATAAAAATACCCTTACTGTCCAATACACAGTGACATTATCTATAAAAGACTTCAATTTGTGTAAACCTAATGTTTAATGTCACGATTCGTGGACCTGTCCAAGATAGCTCACAGGTATTTAAAAAGGCCTTTTCTTGAAAATTGTTCTAAAATGCCAAAAACAGTTTCCTGCCTTAATGACATAGTATACTGAAGGCTCTCTTGGCTTCAAGCCTTCATGATCACAGCACTGGCCACTACACCAAAGAGGAGGAAGAAGAGGCCGGAGCCAAATTCTCTTCCTGCCAAGATGTCTTTTGGTGTGTCGATTAAAGTCCTGCATGAGGATGAGGGCCACAATGTGACATGTCAGACAAACACCAGCAAGGTATATCGGGGGAAGCTCATTGAAGTGGAGGGCAACATGAACTACCAGATATCCAACATCACAGTCACGTACAGAGATGGCCGAGTGGCACAGCTGGAGCGGGTGTACATCCGAGGCAGCAACATCTGTTTTTTGATTTTGCCTGACATGCTGAAAAATGCGCTGATGTTAAAGAGCATGAAAAATAAAAACCAAGGCTCAGGGGCCAACTGGGGAAAAGCTGCTATTCTAAAGGTTCAAGTGGCTGCAAGAGGAAGAGGACGTGGAATGGGACGTGGAAACATCTTCCAGAAGCGAAGATAACTTTCCCTGTTGAATATAACTTTGCCTGTTTTTCTTTTAGTTATTTGGGTTCGTGGGGGTGAGTGCTTGTGTATATGTCCTAGGTTTTCTTTTGACATCTCTTTCTCATTAGATCAGGAGAGATGTTAAACTAAATAAATCTCTGGTTTGTTTAAAAAAAAAAATGTTATCTTCTAAGTTAGACAAAGTTGTCATTTCATACATTACGTCAACGTGAACTGTACTAAAAATGAAGATGTCTGATATGACTGTCCTATTCATTCTAAAATGCAGCATGGAAGATTACTCAGAAAACAAAAAAATCCTGATTTCTTGGTTCCTCGTAATTTGCCATTTAACATTTTTTAAAAAAGAAATACTATGAAAGAAAGTACAGTGCAAGAGGGCTGGCTGGTGAACTCAGCTGGCTGGAGTGTTCATGTTATAACACTAAGGTTGAGGGTTTGGATCCCTGTCCCGGCCAGATACCAAAAAAAAAGAATGAACAAACGAAAAAAAGAAAGAACAAAAGAAAGGAAGAAAGAAAGAAATATGCAAGAATGAGAAGAATGAGAAGAAAAAACTCAGCTGAAGTTTAAATTTAAATTATTTTTAAGAAGTGCAAACCAGTATTTTTACATTTTGTAACTTACCTATGTGTGTGTTATACACTGGTGTATATAAACATAGGAAAAAGTTGAGAATAATACAAAGCAAATTTAAGAGTGCTTAGTGGAGTGTGGGTTTATTTTCATTACTTTAAATGCTTTTTTAGTAGAATTACAGGTTATTTTTACTGGATATATTTTTCGGGTATGTGCAAGTTAAAAAAAATCAAGACAGCATTTACTAAAAAATTAGAGATGCTTTTATATTGCAAGCTCCTTCAAATGCATTTTTGTATCCCACGCCCATAGTATAACATAAATATTTACTAAATAAAGGAATGCTGATTATCAGCTAGGACTTTCCTTAAGACATTATATTCCTACTGACTCAGATTTGTAGACCTATAAAAATAAAACCACAATGCAATCAGAAAGGATACCTAAGAAAGAAAATACACCTTCTAAAACTTCACTGTTATGAGATTTGATCTGCAAAAATCAAGCAAAATTACCAATGAGAAATTGTTCCCTGCCTTTTTTGAAGTAAGGAAAAAAAAAAAAGAAAAAAACTAAAAATTTGGCTTCCAAATAGCTGTATGACCTCAAGTAAGTTACTTAACATTCTTAAGCTTGTTTCTCCAACTAAAAAAACTGAAGTTATTAAAACTTCTTAGGTTCTTGTAATAATTCATGAAGGTGCTTTGTAAATTACAAAGCAATATTAACAAAAAAGATATTATTATTATATAACTAATTAATCAACATAGCTAAGTCAGGCATACCTGCATCACCAAACATCAGCAAGGCAGCAGCAATTGCTCCATCCATAGTACTTGTGGATTCGATCAACTAACAGAATAAGAAAACATTCGTGATTTAAAAATAACAATTTAAGAATAATTTCACAAAGTAATTAAAATATTTAAAATCAAGTGTATTAAATACATACAAGGTGGGGGAATGTGTGTGTCACAGTCGAGTTCATTAAGTCCTATGATAAATATTCAGAAAACCTGGTTTATGTAAAAAATCTAAACTTATGTAAGGTATATCCTAAAATGTGTTAGATTTATTCATCACTAAAGGAAAATTAAAACATAACCATATAGAGAAAAAGAGAAAAAAGAGAGAGAGAGAAAGGGAGGGAGACTGACACTCACTTTCATTCCTTTTTTAATTTCCAGAGGAAAAAAAGTAAAATTTTGCTTTTTAAATCTAATACTTCTTAAGAATGGGATAAAGAGCTCTCAATTTTCACTCTATTTCAGTAATTTTAGATTTCAGAAGAAATGAAATATCCCCTACTTTTCTTTGCTATAATTGTCTGTATTTCTAATGAGTTACTTTTCTTTTTAATAAGCTATTTTTGTATTAAATCAAATAAGCTCAAATCAAATATGAGAGTGCTCTCTTCCATACTAGTAATTCCTTATCTTGGATCTTCAGATATTCTATAAGCCCCACTTCATTTTCAAAATAGCCAAGGCAAGGGCTGGCCCGTGGCTCACTTGGGAGTGTGTGGTGCTGGTAACACCAAGGCCATGGGTTCAGATCCCTATATAGGAATGGCCGGTTAGCTCACTTGGGAGAGTGTGGTGCTGACAACACCAAGTCAAGGGTTAAGATCCCCTTACCGGTCATCTTTTAAAAACAAAACAAACAAACCAAAAAACCACCAAAATAGCCAAGCCTAGAACTAAATCTGTATTTCACAACTTGAGTTTTTGTATATGGGTTTAAAAACTTTTGTGGAGTAATTTATAAACATCACCTTTAAATCCCTTGAAATACAGATTATTTCAAGAGTGTTCTGCTTTGGAATGAGTGATGTGTTAAATTCCCACAATTTCAGATAATGGTTAATGAAACATTCAGAGAACTTGTGCAATCAATTCTATTTTCCCATTGAAATTATAAAATTAGAGAAAAAAATTTCTACAAAAAAATCCCTTTTAACTACATTAAAAAAAATGCAAACACACTAAAGTATTGTTAAATTGAGATTTGTTCCTTTATGCTGAATACTTTAATGCTGTATTACTGTTTTATGCTGAAAACATACTCCATCATGTTTTTTCTATTGGAAGCTAAATATCACATATTATGTGATTCTCTTTATATAAAATGTTCAGAATAACTATCCACCACCGACTACACCACAGGATATGGGAGAGATTTTTATCATCATTACAGCTACCATAACCAATTACTATAAAAGGTATAACCTTAAGTAAATCATTGTCACTTCTTTGTGGAAAAAGTTCTTTCAAGGTCTGAAGTTTAGCATCTTTAAGATCTTCCAATTCCGAAAGGTCTTCCAATTCTGAAATATCATCATTATTTCTATGTGCCATGGTGGGAAGGCCTTGGGACTCTTCGTCTTCAGATGGTTCAGAACTAAAAATATTTTCAGTGGGAAAAAAAACATTTAAAATGTATTGCTAATGTTATTTCATTATGTTGTTTATATGTGTATACATAATACAGCACATCTGCAGTTCTTTTCAATATTAAATGCAATCTAGGGCTGCCTGGTTAGCTCAGTTGGTTAGAGCACAGCCTTATTAACACCAAGGTCACAGGTTCAGATCCCTGTACTTGCCAGCCAACAAAAAAAGGAAATAAAGTTAAAATAAACACAATTTATACTTGTCAAAGAGGAAAAAACTTTTTTTCATTTCAAATCTACATTATCAAAGTCAGCATATTTTGAAAAAAAATCTTAAAATTATTTGAGCTGGGATTGGAAAAACAAAGGGAACTACTTGGCATGTATTTCGGTTAAGACCCATACACATTTACTACATGCCCACTTTCTCTTTTCTAATCTTTTACCAATGATCTCTGCATATCAGAAGATGCTGTCATGCTGCTCCTGAAAAATTATAAAGCTTACACTGACACAAAGATAAAAGAATTTTCATGGCTTTCCAAGGTGACAAGAATCTAAGTGTCAAAATTAGAATGGTCCCATTCAACACAAGAATCTCTGCCAGGAACAAAACATTTCCTCAAAAAACAGGGAACATTTTTCCATATGAGGGTTTATTCTCCAACACCTAACACTAATCCTTTTGCATTTCACTTTGTATGTTTATCCTATATAAAAGGCATTTGGAGTCAAATCTTACTCATTTATCCCCCAAACAAAAAAAACCTCATTTTGAGATTTTGATTTTCTAACACAGCAGGTATTCTAGAGATCACAACTAGAGCAATAACAAATGGGGAAAAGTCATAAAGATCAGAGAAAAACAGCAAGTTGGTAATATAGTTAAGTATATTCCTAACGTCAGCAAACGTAGTTTGCTATGCAGCTAATTCTATTTTTGGACAGCTCTCTTAGACTTATACCCAGAATATACATTTTAGTAACTTCTCTATACCTAATCATGTATGTCCTTTAGGGCACTGCTGATGCCTAAGAATCACTTAACATTTAAAAGCAAATTCCCAAAGACCAGGAATATGTATTTTCACAAGCTTCTAGGTTGACTTCTTGAACTCTGCTCTGAGAAGATGCTCTAAAGTAATAAGATAAATAAATATCTTCCTTTACCACTATGCCTGTCCTTCAAATATTTGAAGACTATTACACGTGCCTCCACTGCATTATTATACCCAGATTTCTCATTCTTCAACTGTGAATTCACATTCTGCCCCACTACTGCTCCCTACTTGACTTCTCCTAGTTCACCAAGAAAATGAAAGCATCCAGGCTGGAATCCTTTTACAACTCCTGCCCTGGATAACCAATTTCAAAGATCTATACTTTTATGGATGTCAAAATCTCTACCTAGTGATCAGACTCATGACAATTCATAGTGGGACAAACTCACGTAACTCTTGATGTAGTAAGTATTCATTTTGACCACTAATTTTACCATGTCTTGGATTTAACTTCTAGTTTGCAAGAAATACAAGTGATAAAGCAACAAATTCAATAACACCATAAAGAAACAGAAAAATCTATTTTCTCTAAGCAAAGAGTTAATCTCTTCAATAAGTTAAAGTCTTTAAAAAAGAAGAGGGGAGGGGAGGGAAGTGAACTGTCCTAGATTAAGAGTTAAGTCACAACATCCAAATGCAGTATCGTTCCTTATTTGGATTCTGGCTTAAAAAACCAGCTATAAAATAAAAAAAATCTGAACATAAAGTAGAAGATATTAGAGAATGTTCATTAATAATATTGATTTTTTTTGGACAGGAAAGAGGATGTATAACCAAGTATTAAGGGGAGAAATGTTGGAGTATCTGTAATTTTCTTTAAAATACTTCAGCCAAAAATAATAATAGTCGCAACGATGAACAAACAGGGAAAACAATCATTAAATCTAGGTGGTACGTATATGGGTGTTCATTATATACTATTTTATTTTCTAGTATGTTTGAAAATTTCAAAATAAAAGAACAAAACCTGTAAGCACAACAGCGTTGATCACTTGTTCTTTTATCCAGTTTCACATAAAGAAGTTCCTTCTTGTTGAAGGCAAAGTCCCCTCTCAGTGCTAAGGGATTCTAATTCTAGTCCTTTCTACTTCCTATAGGACTTTGCTTTAACCATCTACAACTCTGCTTTAACTACTCTCTCCTAAATCTTTTCTTTCTCATAAGCCCTTCCTCCCAAGCATACGATGGGTTCAAAACTGCATTCATTAATTAATTCAATGTGCCAGAGGTTCCAGGCACTGCAGATACAGTAGTAAAAGTAAATTCTCCTCTACTTCACATATTTTTAGAATGACTTTCTATTTGCTCGTTTCCTATGGATTTCTTAACTTACTGCTTTTGTATCTTTTGTACTACCACTTTAGCGAAACGGCTCTCCCTAAAGATAACAGTGTCCTCTAAACTGCCAAAGATAATAGTGTCCTCTAAACTGCCATGATAAAAACTTTTCATTGCTTATTTAAGTTTTCTTCTGTGATCCCATACACTGTTGACAAATCTATCCTTGAAAATGTGGTCCTGGCCCTACCCCCACCCCATGGGTTCTATGACACTTCTTCTGATTTTCCTTTGACCTCTCAGTCTTGCTTCTTAATCTCTGTAACAGGCTCTTCTTTCTTTGTTCACCGTCTTGAATTGCAGTTCTTTGTTGTCTATAAAACACTTCCTGGGAGATTTTATCAACTGCCAGTTTCCAACTGATATTTATATCAGTGGTTCTCAAAAGGGGGTTGATTTTGTTGCCAGAAGACATTTGGCAATGTGCAGAGACATTTTTTATTGTCTTGACTAGGGAGTTGCTACTGGCAACTAGTGAGTGGGTAGAGGTCAGAGATGATAAACTAACCATCCTACAATGTACAGGACAGTGCCTCACAACAAAGAATTACCTGGTCCCAAATATCAACAAGGTCAAGGTTTAAAAACTCCTGAAAACTAAAATGCCATGCATGAGATGCAGTTTACCATAAAGTTATAAAAGAGAATAAAGATATCTAAGAACTGATACGATTTCTAGGATATATCTACTGCTAAGTAAATAAAACAATGAACAAATGAAGGTACGCACCTGCAGTCTGCTATCTTTTGTGTAAGAAACAAGAAGAAAAAAAGATACACTAAAAAAACCCAAAGCATGACAAGAAACTAAACAAACTGGTTAGTTCTGAGGTGGAAAAGGCGTGGGGATGGAATGGAGAAAGAATAGGTGAGGGAGTGATACTATTCTGAGTACATCCTTTGTAGAATTTTGATCTTTGGAAACTTGTTAATTTTGAAAGTAAAATAAAGAAGAAAAGGAACAAGGTAAAAACCCTTAAAAAAATTACAGAAACTGAAGAACCTAACTGTATTTTATATAAATAACACAAAGAAAATTTTAAATAAATAAATAAACTCATAATCAAAGTGCTTTGACTATATAAGTCATTCTAAAGACAAAAACAACAACAACAAAAAAAACCAACAAAAAAACCCCAACAAAACCAAAAAAACCCTTATAAACAAATCTCAGTGGGCTTAATGGTCAAGTGATATGGGTATAGCAATTCTAAAACTATTTTATGCATACTTGATGACTGAGCAAATCAGTAATTATATTGATACTGGAGGAAGTCAGGGTTCTCCCTGTCAGAAGAAAATACAAAATGAAAGGCAAGGACAAGCCCTACAGTGACGAGTTAGAATTAACAGTATTGGTATAAATAAATTAAAAAAAATAAAAAAGTTACACACATTTTCCCTTCTCCCTTCCTACCTCTATCTGAGGCCTGTGCCCCTTTCTCCCATCTCCTAGCTTGTTCGGCTGAAAAGGCAATGGCATAAAACAGCAAAGAACACATCTAGTCCCCAGATTCTGAAATACCATTCCCTATTAAAAAGAGCCAAAACTACGAGAAAGGGCTAATTCTAATTTCAAGCCTGGGGTAGGGAAAGTACAAGTCAGGAACATCTTTTGGTAGAAGGGAAAGACTCAAAAAATGCTAAGAACCTCTCAAACAGACACAACAGACTACGTGAAGGGGCCCTCATCTGCCCAAACTGAGCAATTTATGTATCAAAATTAATAATGATAGCAGTGGATTATAACCCACTGAATAAATATCTATGATTCCATTTTCATATTTGCTGTACATAAATACATAAATAAATGAATAAATGGGGAGAAAAGGGAAAACTTATTTACAGTAGAATACCAAATAATAAAACTATAAGTTCTAAAATGCCAGTTAGAATATCACCACTTTGCAACCATGGTTGTCAAAAATGAATCAGGCAAAATGATTAGATGCTAAAATTACTGGGTGGAAGTTGGCTAGAGAACAGGATCATCACCCAGTCTCAAAGTCTCTCCACAGATTACTTAATGATTACAAAGAGAAATGGTAACTTTATAGGAGAAATCTGGCAGAAACTATGTTTACTGAGTGGTCAAAGTTCACTTCATCAATAATGGGACAAATGGATATCATGTGCCTCTTAATACAGTACACTGAGAAGGACACAACATTGTTTATGTAGTATTCCTCCCACTAACCGAAATTTAATTATGAAGAAACATCAAGTCAACCCAAATTTAGAGACATCCTAAAAAAAATTGGCCTGTTCTCTTCAAAGGTCAGTATCATGAAAAACAAAAAGGGCTGAGAAGCTGCTTCGGATTAAATTACATTAAAGAGATATGACAAACCAAATCTAATTTATGGTCTTAGAGAAAAAATTACTGTAAAATATTACTCAAAATATAGTCCACAGTTTCAGTCCTCCAACTCCAACTGTACCAGAAGGTAAAATAACTACATTACTAAGCACAACAGCTGATTTTTTCTTTTCTCAATGCAAGACTTTCTTGGTGAAGGTATTAGTACTGTGATTTACATTCTAGAGCATATTCCTTATTTATAAACCAGAACTTTGAGTAGCAATGCTATAATGGAATTGCTGAGACAAGTGGTAAAACTGAAATATGGACTGTATACTAGATAACAGTATCATATTGATGTAAATTGTTATTTCTGAATTTAAAATACTACTGTTACTATGTAAGTAAATGAATAATCTTGTTCTTAAATCAATGTAAAAGTATTGAAGGCAAGTGGTTCAGTAAGAACTGAATAATTAATGTTATAATAAAGCAAATGTGGGGAAATGTTAACAATGGGTGATTCTTCTCGAAAGGACTGTGGGGGTTGATTACATTATTTTTACAGTTTTTCTATAAGTTAAAAAATTTTTTTGAAATAAAAGTTAAAAAAAAGGGTGTGTGTGCTAATATATCCATTTCTCAGGATTAACTATGCAGAATGTTCACTGTTTTTCATTTTGAAATGAATTTCAGAATGAGGCATGTTTATAATGGCTTTGTTTGAAAAGTTCAGTTTAAGAGGAAGTCCTCATCTTATCATCAGCAGTAGACAGTCCTGATCTCTCACTTTTTGCAACACTTTCTTCACTTAGCTTCTAGAAGACCACATAACCTTCTGACTTTTCTCTTACCTTAATGGCTGCTCTCTCTCAGAACCTTCTACAGAGTTCTTCTCATCTCCCAGATCCTAAAATCCAGAGTTCAGAGTTCCCCTGGCTTAAGTGTTTCAACCAATACATTCTCTTCTCTTGCTGTACACATCAGTGTCCCTTAGTGATTTTAGACATGAACCTAGACTACTCCCTAGAAATCAAATGTCACAAATACAATTACTTACTTGACATCTCCACTTAGATGTCTAAGAGTCTTCTCAATCACAGCATGTTCAGGCCTGAACTGTTGATCTTTCTTCACAAGGTGTTGTTCCCCCACCCCGATTAGAAAGTCTTCCTTATCTCAGTAAACAGGAACTCCATCCTTTCAGTTAGTTACTCAGGCAAAAAATCTTAGGGTCATTTTTGATTCCTTTTTTCCCACCCCACATGAAATCTATCAACAAATCCTCTCTACTCTACCTTCAAAGTATGTCCAGAATCGAACCACTTCTTATCCCTTAAACATGCGTTATCATGGTATAAGTCTCCATCATTTTTTGCTGGGTTATTACAATATTCACGCTTCTACTCCTGCTCCCCTATAGCCATAAAGACCTTTTGAACATCTCAGTCAGATCATTTCACTCCTCTGCTCAATATTCTCCATGGACTTCCCATCTTATTGAGAATAAAAACCAAAAAGCCTACAGGCCTAACATGATTAAGCTCTTGTCTACCTCATCCTTTACACTGTGACCTCAAACCCTTCACTCTGAATCACTTGCCTCCCACTTTCCTCAAAAACACCAGGCATAATACCACCTTCAAGGTCATTGTGGAACATGCTATTCCCAATGCCTAGAATATGCTTTCCCCCATAACTACATGATTCACTTTCTTACCCGCTTTAGGTCTTTATTCCAGCATCACCTTTCAATGAAGCCTTTCCAAACATGCTCTATAGAAACCATGCCCTGGCCCAGAACTCCCTATTTCTCTTTTGCCCATTAACTTATTCTCTGACATACTACATGTTTTATTTGTTTACTACCTTTCTACCTGACTGGAATATAAGTTCTGTGAGGGCAGGGATTTGGGGCTTGTTTGATCACTGCTGTACTCCTAATCATAAAATAGTACCTAGCTCATACAATGTGCCCAATAGATATACTAAAATGATTTGACTCACGGACTGAAGAACAAATCATAAAGCAGTTATAGATGATCAAAGGTACTAGTTGAAATAATTTTCCTACCTATGGAGGACTTAAAATATTAAATATTTGCTCTCACTAAGCCTTTTATTGAAAATCATCCAGAAAACACACACACATTATACCTTGCCATGTCTACATGTTAGGGAAAAATAACCAAGATGTGGTTGAGAAAGGCATAAAAAAAGAGAAGTCATCAAAAGATTTCAAATTAAGTAACCTTTTCGTGAAAAATCTCTTGATGTGGAAATATAATGAATCTATTAAGTGGCTTACACTATAATCACTGTGTCTTTGTTGAATTTTTTCTCTTGAGCTGTATTGGAGCAATTTGGGGAAACAACATCTTCACTATCAGAAGACAAATCAATATACTGTATTCCTCTTTGATTCTTGAAATATGATATACTTGATTTTCTTTCATTATCTGGAGTTTCTGGAACACTAGAATCTTCTGCAAAAGAAAAAAAGAAGAAAGGCATTTTGATCAACTTGAAAATAAAACAAATTTGTTTTTGATAATTACAATCATGGATTAAAAATCTCTAACTTCATTACCTTTTTCCATTCTAAAACCAAAAATTCCTATCACTTTTTAAATAAAAAATTAATAGTCAACTAGGTGAGGCAAAATGATTTTCTATTTTACAGGTTGCAAGACCTTAGTGGAAATTGCGAAACACACATAGGTTTGTGTTTTATATTCTAATCCTTTTCTCTGTGCTTTTATTTTCTATTTCTTGGTTCTTGCCTGAGACAGCATGGACACCAGAGCCCAAAAAGACTCGTATTCCAATTCAGTCCTAGTCTTCTTACTTAAATCTGTCTAAGCCTTAGTTTCCTCATCTGTAAAATACAGATACTAGCAGTCACAGAGCTAATAGCTAATAAAATCAGATGATATATGTAAAGCATTTAGTTCAATAACTGGCACATAGCCACCATCCCATAAATATTAGCTTTTATGTACATGTTGATATTATGTCCCCTTCCAGCCCCCATTCATATGCTGAAGTCGCAACCACCAATACTTCAATATAATTCTATTTGGAGACAGGTCCTTTAGAGAGGTAATTATTATTAAATGAGGGCATATAGGTAAGCCCTATGTGACTGTAGGTTAAAATAAGGTATATAGGTTGGGCTCTTGTCCAATATGACTGATTAACTTATAAGAAAAGGGACAGACATGAGGGATGCAAAAAGAAGAAAGGCATTATGAAGACATGGTAGGAAGGCAGCCACTTTCCAAGCTAAGGAGAGAGGCCTAAGAAGAAACCTGCCAACAACTTGGACTTCTAGCTTCCAGAACAGTGAGAAAATAAATCGCTGTTACTTAAGTCACCCACTTTGTGTTACTTGGTTATGACAATCCTAGAAAACTAACACAGTTGGTATCATCTATCTGTGCAAAACAAGTCAGTAAAGTATTATACCAAGATCTCTTCTCTCTGAGAGGTGAGTTCCAAAATTATTCTCCCTTCTCCCAGTAAAACCACCTTTTTCTTTTATATATTCTAGGAGGAAGAGATCAGATTTAAGGAATTCATATTAAAGTAAAAATAGTACATTGGTCTAGTGAATTAATTAATTTTAAAAAGCAATAACCAGATAAATATTTAGTTGAAAGGCAAAAATAGCTGCCATTAACTACTTTCTAGGTCATTACCAAATCCTCAAGTATAATAAACATTTAATTCTCATAATAACTCCAAGGGATACATAATATATCACCATTTTATAGATAAATCAAAGTTTAGAGAGAAAAAGTAACCTGCCTGAAGTCATAAAGGAAGAAGTAGCAGATCTGAAATCTGAGTCTGAATGTCTAAACCGTTACATTCAAAAGCTCTTAGCCTCTCTCACAGACGGTCACAAAAATATCATAATCATTATTATGAGGTTCACATGCCATATTTGTTAATAACATTAACCAAGTACTACATAACTACTATTTGCTCTGGAGGGCACCAGAACACAAATATTTCTTTACTTCCTACAATGCAGTCCTAGCAACAACACTGAAAAGCAAATCATATTTTCCCCAAGAGAACAGTTTTATAAACATTGAGTGCAGCCTGGGTGACGAACTGTACTGGAATAAATCACAGCTATGCTAACTGCCATAAATATGAAGACACCTAAAAATTCTGATAGTTACGTGAAGTAATAAAATTACAGTCCAACTCCTGTAAAATAAACACAAGGGTACTATGGACTCTGATTTTGCAAAGTGTTCCTGATGTATCACAAATCATACATACATAAAACTAAAAATTTACATCTTTACTGTATCAAAAATTTGACCTAAAGCTAAATGCATTATCAGCTGAACACTTTAATAATAATGTCTTACTTTCTGATACTTTAGGGCCTATAGAAAAATGATTTAAATTGTACAATTTTCTTTAAAAAGCCTCCTTATTCAAAATAAATAATAATCTTTCGAAAACTAGACATTTAAATGCTTAACTGTTGAAGGTCTAAAATTTGTATTATTATTATTATTATTATTATTATTGTTATTTTTCCCAGTGGCTGGCCAGTACATGGAGGTCTAAAAATTTTATTAGTGAAGATTAGGAAAATTAGAATTTCCTGAATATGATTCTATAGTCACCTTTTCTCCCCATATTTTATACAGAGTGTAGTACAAAATACATGTATAAGACATACCAATTTTAAAAATTAACCATTAATGTGCTTAGTTAACAGAACAGAAAGAGTAAAGGATAAAGAATAAACTTTGGCTTACTCCCCAGCATGTACTCAAATACTTAAAAGAGCTTTCACCAGATATGCAATATACATTAAACATGTATTCTGTAACTAAATGGCATCCTCACAGCCCAATGGGCAAGTAATTAACAAAGAAAATGGTTAGTATAATATGGGGTCAGGGAAAAGTTATGACACAACATCTCAAACTCAGGACCCCTTCTTACACTTAAAAATTGAGGGCCCCAAAGAGTGTTTGCTTATGTCAGTGATATCCATGATACTTACCATATTAGAAAGCAAAATATTTAAATATTTATTAAAAAAACCAAATTCTTTACCTATTAATGTAAATAACATATATTTATGAAAACTATATCCGCCCAAATAATTTTGAGAAGAGTGGCATTGTTTTACATTTGTGAAAATCTCTGATTTAACAGAAGATAGCTGGATTCTCATATCTGTTTCTGCATTTAATCTATTTCAGTATATTGTTTTCATTTAGATTTATGGAAAAAATCATGCCACAGTTATGTAGATGGAGAAGGGAGGAGTATTTTCATAGTCATTTTAGATTACTGTAGATATTCTTATTTAATACTAAACCGAAACTTGACAGGCAGTAAGTAATTTCTTAAAGGTTAGTTGCAATGTGGAATCTGAAACCACATGAAAAAACATTTTGCATTCTGTTACACTGAAACCCACTGGTCTATCTTACACTTTAATGGACCTTTAACTCATGCATTATTCTGTAACACTGCCAGAAGAGTAATGCCATCTTTCAAATGTTGACCCATTTCATGATGTTACATCCAAAAAATTACATTTGTTAATATCACCACTGATCTCATTAGAAATGTCTAAGTATCTGAAAGCTATCAAATTCACAGCTGTGGATGCTAGTTTTCCAAAATTCAAACTTGCCTTTGAAAACTAGAATTTAATCACTGGCAATAAATACTGTGTAGCATTCTTTGATATCATTTTGTTCATTTTTGAGAAAATATCTGCCAAATACCTAAGTCTCTATAACCACAGTTTACCAGTCATTCTTTCAAGTAAAAATGGTGTTGTATGAAAAAAATGACTAGTTAACTCAAAGCAATTGCTCAAATGCTTCCTCTTGAGATAACTGCTGTACTGTGGTATACAAAGGGTACTTCACATTTAAAAAGACATCTACTCATAAGTTGAAATTTAATAAAAATAATAATTTGTTTTGCTTCATCAAGGACTTTTTAAGTGAAACTGGCATTTACAAAATTTTAAGAATACAATGACCTTGAGAACAGTTTGGAGCATCACCTTAATTCATGCTTAATTCATTCTACCATTGCTTTTGCACCATCAGACCAAATATCAATAGAGAAAAGGAGAGTAATGTCAATATAATTATGACAATAGTTTTGACCTTATGGACACCCTGACAGACTGTTAGGGAACCTCGCCCCCAAAGGTTCACAGACCACTCTCTGAAAACTGATGGGCGCCATACAAGTTTATTTATGAAATATAAACTTTCCAATATAGTCAATAATCTAGAATTAGAATAGTGCTGAACACTTAGATTTATTCATCCAGACTATTTTTAGAAATAAGCAACAGCAAAAACAGCTAAGAACCAATGGCTAAAAAGATATTCCCGATGCAATGATTCTTTTTGAACCAAAGAAGTGCTTTTAAGCAGCATCATAAAGGAGACAGGAAGCAAAAAAGAAAAACACAAAAATGGAGGAAAGAACAGTGAAAAGCAGAAACAATTATGAAGAAAAGACATCTGCCACTACTCAATTCTGACATATGCTGAATGCCTTTTGTGTTTAAGGTTCTGTTCCAGGAGGTGGGGGATATAAAGAAATAAAAGGCAAGCTATGGTTCACCTTGTTCTAAAGAAACTAATAGGAGCCAAGTAGCCATGTATGCAAATAACTATGTTATGAGACATAATTTGTGCCAGGAGAGAGGAATAAGTAAAATGCAAAATGAACATGAGGGAAAACAGCCTGTCCTTCCATATACAAGCAATTAAAAAGGCTATCTTGGGGCCAGCCCCGTGGGCCACTCGGGAGAGTGCAGAGCTTGGGAGTGCAGCGGCGCTCCCGCCAAATCGGGTTCGGATCCTATATAGGAATGGCTGGTGCGCTCACTGGCTGAGCGCAGTGCAGGCGACACCACGCCAAGGGTTGCGATCCCCTTACCGGTCACACACACACACAAAAAGACAAAAATAAATAAATAAATAAATAAAAAGGCAATCTTGTTTTAAAGACAGAAGATGATATTTTCTCATTACCATATGTAAGAAGACTCCAAGTCTCCAAGAAGTAATTCCAAATGATATTTCCCATTAGCGGTATGCACGAGAGACAATTTTATATCCCAAGTTTTTCCAGTACCTTTGTACCTACTCTCATATCTAAGTTTACCATGAAACAAAATAAACATTCCAGCCTACAATGATTTTGCTGTTCAAGTGGTCCAAAATCAACACTTACACAAAAACAAAAACACTACTGGGAGATTATGAATTCACACAGAAAAAGTTTAAATCAATTTGATAATACATAAATAAAGGCAATCTTACCAAGTAAAATAAAAACACACAGACCTTTACACCTATCCTGCAGACTTACTAAAGCCTGCACTTTTTGGTATTTTAATCACATATTGCTCTATACTGTTCAATCTAGCATGGCAACTGATTTTCAAGGCAGTTCCTCTAGATACCAACTAAAACACATCATATATTTGTCCTTTTAAAAGGGTTATTACCAAAAAGGTATATTGTAAAATCTGGACAGCCTTAATTTGAATGTCACAGTAGACAGGGAAATACTTTTAGCTTCTTAAAAAAGATAAATCAAACTATCTCTCTGATGAAAGCTCTAGAAAAGAGGCTGACAGTTAATTTAGTTGGTTAGAGCTCTGTGTTGATAATAGCAAGGTCAAGGGTTTGGATTGCCATACTAACCAATGGCCAAAAAAAAAAAAAAAGAAAAAAAGAAAGAACATACTAAATACATGATAACACATCATTCTAAGAAGAAATGAGAAGAAGGCTGGCGGGTTAGCTCACTTGGTAGAGCATGATGCTGAGAACACCAAGATCATGGGTTCAGATCCTCATACTCACCAGCTGCCAAAAAAAAAAGGAAGGAACATTTCAGGTTTAAGCCAAAAGAAAGAGTAAAGATTTAAATTTTAAAAATGTAAAGAAAAAGAAAGTCATGTTATTAATATGGGACAAGACAAAGCATTAAACTTTTGAGAGGTACTTTCTAACAACAGCAATTTTATGTACAGTAAAAACAGAACTGACATATCTCAACTGCATAGTAATAATAAAATGCATTCACACTACAGGACATATACGGCAAAGAGTCAACAGAGACAAATATGAAGTTTTAACTCTCTTCTCTAAGCTCTTAATAAGGCAAAGAGCACAAAAATAAATAAGATGTAGAACATTTTTACAAATGTTTTTGATTGGGACCCTCTATAAGAGACACATTTTAGATTATGACCCTAAACACACAAATTGTTAAGACAGGTATAACTGAAACAAAAGTTTCAGAAGCTCTTACTATAAGTGATAACTTTTGATAATTTTCTATTTATTCTATTTCATTAAAAATTATAGCTAGGACCGGCCCCATGGCTCACTCAGGAGAGTGCGGCACTGGGAGTGCTGAGGCCGTGGGTTTGGATCCTATATAGGGATGGCCGGTGCGCTCACTGGCTGAGCGTGGTGCAGACCACACCGTGCCGAGGGTTGCGATCCCCTTACCAGCCAAAAAATAAATAAATAAATAAAAGATTATAGCTATATAGTGTATAGTTAGTCAGGATCACCCAAATTTATTTATGACACAATAAGTGTTTGTAATCCACAGTTTGAAAAATAATAATAAAACACATCTATTACTTAGCATACGATTAAATCTATCCTTGGATTATATCTTCTTTTCAAGCACCCTTGGAATTTATACAGAAATTAATTTAAATTAGATCACAAAGAAAATCTCAGCAAATACCCCAAGGCAGAAATACTACAGACCACATTTTCTGGTCACAAAACAATGAAATGAGAAGTAAATATTAATAAAAACATGCAATCAAAATTTCTTCCACTTGGAAATTTTAAAAAAGGGGGAAAAAACTCCACAGAAACCACTTCTAACCAACTTTCAGGTCAAAGAGGAAGAAAAAAACCAAAAACACATTAAAATTTAGGATATACCATATATATTATAATACTACAACAACTAAAATAATCTAGTAAACTAATATTATAGAAACAGATTAATGGCCCAAAAGATACAAATATACAGTCATGTGTGCACAAAGATGCGTCAAAGGGCAATGATGGACCGAATATATTGCAGTGGGTATACAGCCTAGGTCTACAGCAGACTATATTATCTAGGTTTGTGTAAGTTCACTCTATGATGTTCTCAAAATGATGAAAGTGGCCTAATCATGCATTTCTAACAACGTATCTTCATTTCTCAGAAGGTATCCCTGTAGTTAAGCAATGCTTGACTGCAGGAATATAGTCTAGCACTGCATTTAAAAAAATAAAAGCACTATTCATATTATAGAAAATGTTAGTCTCACTGTATTGTGTATGTTCATGTCATATCAGATAGTATGGTCTGTATGTTCATGTCCCCCCAAAATTCATACTGAAGCATAATCTTCAATGTGTTATTAAGAGGTGAGGCCTTTTGGAGGTGATTAGGTTATGAGGGCTCTGCCCTCACGAATGGGATTAGTGCCCTTATAAAAGAGGTCCAATGATGCTTGTTCTCCCCTTCCACCATTTGAGGACACATAGAAGGCACTACCTGTGAGGAACAGGCCCTCACAAGATACTGAATCTGCTGGCACCTTGATCTTAGACTTCTCAGCCTCCAGAAATGTGAGCAATAAATTTCTGTTATTTACAAATTACCCAGTCTAAGGTATTTTCTTAGCATGTTCAGCTGAGACATCAAGAATACTATGTGTAACTAAGTACTAAAGAAACAACCACAATCAGAACAGTGAAAGATCCAGAAATTATATCATACTAGAAATAACTTTAAAAATAAATGGCATTGGGCTGGCTGGTTAGCTCACTTGGTGAAAGCGCAGTGCTGATAACACCCGGGTCAAGGGTTTTGATTCCTGTACTGGACAGCTGACAAAAAAAAAAATAAACAAATGGTTTGATCAGTTTTGAAGACTTGGACTAAAAAAAAAAAGGTGTTGAAAAGACCAAGAGTGTAAAATAATGACAGACTAGAATTACCCTGTTTTCACAGAGCGTTTTATAAAACTGTGATTCCTACACTTGGTTTATCAACATCTGTGATACTGTGAAATATATATTTGGTCTTCATCCTTATTTCCTGGCATACAGCTCCTAAAATCCTGGGAATATCTAAAGCGATAAGAGTGTCTTTTGCATGTTAATTAGATGACCTGGCTGGGGACCCATAGATAGTTTCTGGATGGGGGAATGGTCGCTGAAAAGACCAAGGCATGATTAGAGGGCTGGGACTTTCAGCCATACCACCAACCTAAATTCCCATGGGAATTTAGACTATAATGATGACAGATTAACGTAAGAAAAAGGACTTTTCAATAAATGGTTCTGGGACAACTGACAGGTTAGTAATGTGACTGCTGAATGCAAAAAAGAAAAACATATCACTATTTCTATAGTACTTATAAAGAAATAAATTTCAGATGAAGTTTAAAGTTAAAAATCAACATAAGGGGCTGGCCAGTTAGCTCAGTTGGTTAGAGCATTCTGCTGTTAATACCAACGTCCAGGGATCTATCCCCGTACTGGCCAAAAAAGAAAAAATAACCAAAAAACCCCTCATAAAACCCACGAGATACCATCTCACACCCATTAGGTTGGCTATTATCAAAAACACAGAAAACATTTGGATTTCCATACTGGCCAGCTGCCAAACAAAAACAAAAACAAAAACAAACAAACAAACAAAAACCCTGTGTTGGCGGGGAAATTGGAATCCTATGCTCTATTGATAGGAACGTAAAATGGTGCAGCTGCTATATAAAACAGTATGGAGTTTCCTCAAAAAATTAAAAATAGAATTATCATATTATCAGCAATTCTACTTCTTAGTATATAACCAAAAGAACTGATAAACAGAATCTAGAAAAGATTTGTACATTGATACATTCTGAGCAGCACTATTCACAATAGCCAAGAGATAGAAGCAAGCTTAGTGTCCATTGATGAATGAATGGATAAACAAAATGTGGTATTTACATATAATGGAATATTATTCTGCCTTAAAAGGGAAGGAAATTCTGATATATGCTACAACATGGATGAACCCTGAGGACATTATGCTAAGCGAAATAAGCCAGTCAAAAAGATAGTGTATGATTCCACTTTTTTAAGGTAACTAGAACAGTGAAGTTCTATTTGACAGAAAGTACAAGGCTGGTTGCCAGGGACTAGGGGGAGCAGGCAAAGGGGAATAGACGTACGATAGGTGAAGAGTTTTAGTTTTGCATGATGAAAAGAGTTCTCAGCATTGGTTGCACTAAAATGTGAATGTACTAAACTGAATGTACTGAACCCTACTAAACTGTACACTTAAAAATGGTTAAGATGATAAATTTTATCTCATGTATATTTGACCACAATTTAAATCCTAACCCCAAAGGTGATGGCATTAGTGCCCTTATAAAAAAGGCCAAGACCCCTCACCCATATGGCCATGTGAGGATACAGTGAAAAGATCATTAGACACCAAATCTGTTGGTACCTTGATTTTGGACTTTCCAACTTCCAGAACTATGAGAAGTAAATTTCTGTTGTTTATAAGCTACCCAGTCTATGGTAGCATGTTATAGCAGCCCTAATGGACAAAGACATGGAATTAAAATAAATAAATAAAAACTTACAAATTATTTATCAGAAAAGAGACATTTACCAGAAAAAGAGAGAAACATAAAGGAACACAGAAAAACCAAATGGCTAATGCATATATGAAAACATACTTAACCTTAAAAATAAAGAAAAAAAATAAAGCAACATCTCATACTGCCCCACACCAGAGCAAACTGTGGTCCCAAACCACTGCCTAGTCTCTATGCCTGTAGGCTGCTGGCAGGTCCCACACTGGAAAAAAATAAATAAATAAAGCAACAATAAGATACTTTTGCCTATTAGCCTGTTAAAGATTAAAAAGGTTTGTGATATTTTACCCAGGTAAGAAAAAGCAGATATCAGAAAACCAAGCTGTTGTCTGGTGCAAAGTAGTAAAACTTTTGTGTACGGTGATTTGACAATAACTAAAATAATACTTATAGTCCCTTTAATCTGACAATTCCATTTTCAGGAATTTTTCCACAGATTATACACATGCAAAAATATCTATGTAAAAGAATGGTCACTATAGCATTCTTTTGATACCAGAAAAAACTGAAAAGCCCCAAACAACTAATGACCATTAATGGGAAACTATATGAATTATAATACTTCTATAAGTCATTCTGCAGTCACTTAAAAAATTTGAGGTATAGTATTTGTATATGGATTGAGATGGAAAGCATTAAGACAATCTACTTTTTAATTAACAGTAAGTTACATTTTAATACATATGTAATACAATGCTATTTTTGTTTAAAAATCAAAATAAAAACCTGGACTATATACACAGAGAAAAAATATCTAGAAAAATAAACATGAAAACTAAACAAGGATCAAGGAAGATTCTGCATTATACAATGCTGTATCGTTTAACTTTTTATGTAACATATTGTTATGAAGAAAACAATAGCTAAGCATGGCAAGTAAAAAATGTAGTTTAGGAAAACACAGACAAAAGATGTACATTTAAATGCACTTAACATTTTTACTTATAAGTACTTATTATACTTACTATCAGACAATTCAGCACTAATCCTGTTACTAAGCACTGCTTTTCAACTAACATTAGTAGACATTAAGAAAAAAGAATGACTACCTACAGATACTGTGATGATTCACATTTTGGCCACACACACTTAAAAAAACTGAGTATCGCCCAATGGTTACAGAATTGTGAATCTAAAATGATACATATAGCTTCATAATTCAAAGGATCATATCCATTTTACTGTTGACAAGGACAGCAGAGAACTTCTAGGCAAGGGAGACAAAGAGTGAAATCCAAAAAAGTGATGTCTTACCCAAGATCATGCAATCTGTATGTGGCAGAGCAATGCTCTCTGGAATTCTTTTTGATAACTGGTATAATTCTTAAAATGTCTTGCTTATTAACAACTTATTTCAACATGACAACCACCTTGAAGTGGCAACCACTTCAGAGGACTGAATCTATATCACCAAGAAATAAATTCATCAAGCATACACTAGAACTTTCCTCTATTCCTACGTCAAAATGATCTATGAACCCATCTATTTTTATCTCCTTCAATATTTCCCCCCCAAGGTAAAGTGTGTCTCTATTCCTTTGCATAGTTAAACAGTACAACTGTGCTTCAGTTCCCAATCCCTTCATGCCTCTCTTCAGATACCTCCCTCCCTTCATCCTTTCCCTCTCCACTAGCTTCTTTTCCTTGGATATCAAACATGCTCAATTTTGAACAAACCTGAAACATCTTTTCTTGATATGGCCTCCCTATCAAGCTGTTTCTCTTTTTCCCTTCTTGAAAGAATATTCTCCCCATCTCCTAACCATTCTACTGAAACTGTTAAAGGTTAATAGTAACTTTTAATTTCCAAGGAAACTGGTCTTTGATGAGTCCCATCCAACTTGACTTCTCTATAGCATTTGATATTGATCACTACCTACCAAGCTGAAAACTCTTCTTTCTTTGGCTTCCAGGATACTATCATTTTCTATGACTATTCTAGTCATCCTTTATATCTCTCACTGTTTACCCTGCCTTTGTCAATCATCACATGTTGATGTTTCTTACTGTACACCCCGCTTAGGACATTTTTTGCTAACTAACACAGTGATGACTCCCAAGTTGATTTCTCAGGTTCAGACCACTCTTTGAGCTTCTAGCTCTAATGTTCAATCATCTACTACCTTGCTACTGAAATATGATAGGTAATGCAAACTCAACATGTTTAGCACCTTTCTCCTATACCTACCTCCTAATTCAGGTGATAGTGGCAATCACCCAGCTGACCAAGAAAGGAACATACGCATTTCCTTTAAATCCTCTGTATTCAACTAACCGATCACCAAATACCATTAAATATGGGTCATATAAAATTCCCCTAAACTGCTTCCTCTGTCATTTTCCTACATAGTGGCTCCAATTAATACAAATGCTTGGTTTACTGTCTTTCATACTGAAATGTCTACAGTGTACAGGACCAAATAAGATCCATTCTCCCTGGCATAGCATATAAAGGCACCTCTCAATCCAGCAGTTTAAATTTCTTTTGGCTTTATCTATATTGTCAAAACTTCCTCCTCCATAGATAATCCTCCTCTCTCCGCCCTCCATACACATACCACAGATTCTTCAAGGCAACATGTATTTTCAACCCTTTCATCATTTGTTTAACCAATAAACAATGACTTCATTGTTTAGAGTCCACTTCAAAGGTTATCTCTCTGACTTTTCATAATCCTCCCCAGGAAGAATGGATAATTTAATCATTTGTGAGTCATAGATTGTGACCCTACTTTGCTTAATATTTTCCCTTATTATAGGATTTATTACATCACACTATTTTAACTACATATCTACGTGTCTTTTCTTCCTGATGCTCCTTGAGGATCCTCTTTTATTCCTATTATTTTTAATGCATAAGGCATAGTAGGCTCTCTCCTCTCTCACTCATCTGCCATTATCCTAATCTCTCCAAACACTCTGTGCACCCAAAGTCAAAGAAAAAAGAGAAATAATGGGTAAATAACAATCATTGATGATACTGAGCACTGTGAAAGTAAAATAAATCGGGGGCACAAGTTAAGTGTATGCCCTCAAATCCAAAAGCTAATGTAAATTTAGATGGGCATTAGGGAGCCTGTACTATACCAAAAGTACATTCAAGTATCCATGGCTAATGAGTGCCTGATGGCTAGGGAACTGTTTCAAGGTTATAAAAAGATTGAAGGATATTAAAAAATACATATAAAGTATTAACATCACCCACTCATCATGCAATAATCCTTACTTCAACACATTTATTGAGGGCCTATTACATTCCAGTCACTGTTCTGAGCAATGGGGATAAACAGATGAAGAAGACAGACAAGGATGCTGCTTTCATGGGTCTTACATTCTAACAAGGGAGACACAAATATATAATATAATGATAGGTAATGATAAATACTATGAAGAAAAATACAGTAAAGCTGAGGGATGGGGAAGAGAAGAGGGGCTGCTATTTCAAAAAGAGTGATCAGGGAAGGCCTTCTAAACAAAGAGGTGACATTTCACTAAGACCTAATGAAATGAAAGAGCTGGGTTATATGCAAATATCAGCAGGAAGGTGTTCCAGGTAAAAGAGCAAATTGGAAGAAGCAAAGATGGGATGGGATCTTGCTTGGCATATTCAAGAAACAATGTGGCTGTGGCAAAGTAACTCAAGGAGAGTGGCAGGAAATAAAGTCTTAACTCACATCAGGTAAAATAACAGCATTCGTTGAAAAAGAGTGATTACCGGCAATTTTGACTACATACAATTTCTGTCCTATAACCTGACTTTGACCCTAACACTCTACTGTAAATAAACTAATATAGTATTATCCCATAATGGCAGTATGAAATGTTACCATATGATGATTAAAGTAGTAAAGTCAATACTCTTATCCTACTGATGATTTGTCAATCTCCATCTCCAGTCCTGACATCTCGTCCTCTTCACAGGTCCAACACTCAATTTAGCATCCTTCCCTACTCTCCAAGTTGCCTTAGGAGCTGGGGGCAGGGCCTTGGTTTCTTATTTGAATTCTTAAAGGCATCCCAATAGCTTATAATAGGTACTTCCTACCTATTCTGATGTACAGTACTAATCATTTATTTTTTCAGTTACTTAAACTAAAAATCTTAACATTCATCTTATCTCATTCCCACCAGATTAGTCTGAAAATCTCTCACATCTTTCTTCTCCATTTTTACTATCATTATTAAGCTCAGATTATAAGAGCGTCCGAAATGACTTCTCTCCCTACAAACCCTACCCTCTATCAATGTACAGTACTCTATACTGCTAGACTGACTTTTTTTTATAAAAGAACTTTCATTTTCTCATTCTATCTATGAAGTCTTTAACGGATGCCTAGTACCTATAAAGTCTAAAGTTATCGGCCTTGGTTTTCAAAATTCTCCAAAATTCACAGAACCATTAACAAAAATAATTTTTTAAAGCAAAGCATGCCATTCCTACTAGAATGCATTCTCATCATTCCTAGAACAAACTTAATTTTCATATTTCTCCAGACTGACCATGTGATTACTAAAGCAATCTGTTTCTAAGAGGAGCTTATGTATAAAAAGAAGTCCCAATAAACAGAAAAGGAGTGGAGTGTCCTTAGAAAGAAAAAAAAGTAAAGGAAAAAAACATCTGATTAGAAAAGGCAATTAAGAATTTCACATTACCCATACTGATAAACAAAACATTACATTGAAATCCAGTTTACAAAGTGCTTTTAGAGGTGAAAAAATTGTGGACCCCCAATTTTAAGTGAATTATTTAATCTAAGTACTCAAAACCCCATGCCTACACCTTGACCTTCCTTGTCTAACCACATAAGAAACAGATGAATATATTCACTGGAAAACATTAAAGTACGTGGATGTTCAGACATTAACCACAGCATGTTATGCAAATCAAGTATCTATTGAAAGAATGAACACAGGAATGTCACCCCGGACTTAAAATCCTTCACTTGTTCCCTTTTGCATTTAGACAAGTTCAAAACTAAGACAAATAAAATCCGAAGACTCCTAACTACCTCTTAATCCAATCTACCAAATCATTCCACCAAGTTCCAATTATATTGAAATATTTGAAAATGTTACTCTAATGATAACTCCTAGGGAATCTACCATCATTGTTACATTTAAATAGAAGCATGGCAGAAAAAAGATACCAAGGGTGATACATACAAGCTTTCAGGCCACATTAATTTAAAAGCTGCTTGTGAGATACTGAGTTTTGCATAAAAAAAGGTCTTACTGAAAGAAACATTAAAATAAAACTTATAACATTCCTTTCACCTTTCATAAGAAACCATATAAAGTAACGATTAAGAGTTTGTGTTCAGGAAGCAGACTGCTTCGAGTTGAGTTCGGACTCTACCAAGTTCCTAACAAATTATCTTCTCTGGGTCTCATTTCGGCAAAATGTTGATAATAATACCTGTCTTGTAGAATTATTGTGCAAATTAAATGACAGAATGTGAAGCACTTAGCACTATGCCTAAAACATAGAGCTCAAATATATTCCTCTGTTAATTGTTCAACGAACACAGAATAGAACAAAAATATAAATTTATAGTTTATTCTCAAATCCTATTATCTGTGATAATCTGCTGATATGGTTGAAAATGGTTCATTCACTATAAACAATACCAATTATGCATCTGCATTCTGGGGATATCCAGACAGTCAAGTGGAGGCAATATCTGAATGTGCATAGGGATTGTCTTCAGACACCTTGATCAATGTCTAGCCTCACAGTAGGTGATTTTTTTGAAGGAATACTGGAATGAATGAAAACGTTTGGCCAAATAACAGACTCAAAACCTATCATGAGACTGAATCAGCTACATTTCTCTTCCAGTAGCAACCATTCTGACCTAAGGATGACTTAAATTCAGATTCAACCTCCATCAATGTGCCATTTTCCAAGAACTCTATATAAAAGTGAAACAATAATGGATGGGGTGCTCAGAATGGACATAGTACCTATGGCAGTCCCAAAGCTGTATTTAAAAGGGCACACTGGAGGACAATGCATCAAGAATAAAAATTAGAATACCTTCTGCCTTTCATCTTTTAAAAATATTCTTTGATGCCACATCAAATTGCAATATTGTAACTCACCTGTTTTTTCAGTTATATCTGAATCAGGGGTGTTTGCCCTGCTAACTTCTCCTTCAGCATTCTCCTCTTCAGCACTAAGAGAAATTGGTGAAGAAGGGCCAGGCTGGGAGGGCTGAGGGGTGGCTTCGGGCGCTTCCTCAATCTTATTCCTTTTCTCAAAGCGAAAACGGTCCAAATTGAAAAGATTCATATTGGTGTAGAAACCACCACCCCAGGGGGTAGGGGGATTTAAATGAACTATCTGCAGGGGAAAAAATAAAAAGAGGAAAAAAGGCCATGAAAACAACATAAAATACAAAGCCATAACATAGTTAATTTCCAAGGCAATAAAGGGCCCGCAAACGTGCCAGTGCCTCAGGACCTTGATAGCTGCGCTTCATTGTTAGGCCACACCGATCAGAAGGCGGATAGGAGTATATTTTAAAAGTTCTACTGCTTTTCATTCCCCTTCGTCCGTACCTCCCCCCTACCCTCTTTACTCAAACCACGAGCTGACCCTCGTGCAACCTCCTCTTACCCCAGCACGCTCAGGCACGTTCCCCAACCTAACCCCCCAGTGGGCCGCGCGCCCACCCACAGAGAGAGGCTCCCTGCACTACGGTGCCCCCTGCCTCGACAAAGGACCTGCCAGGGCCCGCGCCACGACACTGCGGGGACACAAAGGGGCCAAAGAAGGGGAGCGGCGGAGGCCGTGCTGGCGGGCACCCGCCCGGAAGTTGACGCGGCGCGATCCCAGCTGAGAGGAAGCTGACAGGATTAAGAACGCACAGGAAGGTTCAAAGGTGGAGAGAAAGCCTGAGCATCTTTTTTAACGCTCGCTCCCTCGCTCACTCTCTTTCTTCCATCAATACTTACGGCCTTGTAGCCTCAGTGCAATGTAACAAAGGCTGAAAAGAAGAAAATAATTCCTGGAGTGGGTCGACGGTAGCCGGGCCGGGACCTACCAAACGGCACGGAGAAACCTACCGAGCGCGTAGTGATGACGCAACACGCAGACTGTGTTTTTTTCTTCCCAAGAGAGGCGAGCGGAAAAATGTCTAGGCGCGCGCTGTTGTCTTGGTAATTCGTACCGCCTCCTTGCCTGGTTCTAATGGTGGGATTATTCTGCACTTTTGTTCTGTTTCTCCAGGTTCGCTAGAGAGTCGTCAAATAGAACGATGACAGTAAATAACATCATAATATTATATAATTAATATATATTTTATATATTATCTAATATGTTTAATATATAATATAAACAGCATAATAATAATATTGTGCTAAATGTTTTAAGTGTATAATCTCAATCCTTACAAAATCTGTTTTTACAAAATATGGAAACTGAGGCCTGCAATGTTAAGTAGTTATTTAGGGGTAAAAAAACCCAGGGATGTTGTACTTCAGAGCACTTGAACTGCCTTCTCACTGTTGGTGGGATTATTCTTACAGTGGAATGTGACAATTAATTCACCTATCTTGATGGAACACCTATCTTGATGGGATACCTAAACAATATTTACTCTCTTTGTTCCAACATGAGACTAGAAAGGCAATTTTCTGAGTTGTAATTTGATCTCCTGGTTGGCATATCCTTTAAAAAGGCATTTCTACAAATAATTATCCTGCCGTATACACGGGCCATTGTAAACTTAAATTGGCATTCTGTTTTATAAATCTGTGTTGTGAATTGTATAATTATAACGCTAAACCACAGTTTTATCAAATATGGTCACACTTATAAAATCAAATGTCTGTATTCATTAAATCAGGGTCACAGCCTGCATAATCGGGATTTCCGTTACACCTATCTTGATATCCCATGAAATGGCTCAACTTCATGCATGTATGTTAAAAGATATGATCAAAGAATATATTTTCTGGGCCGACCCCGTGGCGCACTCGGGAGAGTGCGGCGCTGGGAGCGCAGCGACGCTCCCGCCGCGGGTTCGGATCCTATATAGGAATGGCTGGTGCACTCACTGGCTGAGTACCAGTCACGAAAAAGACAAAAAAAAAAAAAAAAAAAAAGAATATATTTTCTTATAAGTAGTAAATTATTTTTGGTAATGAAAACTATTTGCTTTATAATCAAAGAGACCTGAGATTGAAAATGGACTGTACTAGCTGAATGACTGGGCGATTTGTATAACATCTCTAAGCCTTAGTTTCCTCATTCTTTAAATGTGATTAACAATTATATTGACGTCTAAGGGTGTTTTTCTGCAACACTACCACCTTTTGACATTTGTACAGCTGGGGAAAGAGTGAAAATGGAGACCCACATGCCATATGTCTAAATATTTAAACATTATAAATACAGCTAACAAAATGTAAAAGTAAAATATGTTCTTCTTATTTCGAAAATGACCAGGTAAGCCAAGTTGAACTTAGAATTTCTACTGTGTCAAAATGTGAGTGATTCAAAGAGAATTGTTTGTCCCATGTATTCTGCCTTCCCAGTGTCACCTTCTCCTGCTCAATTTGATATTGTTAGGGCCTGTGTTCATGTGTATGGACACCTAGCTCAAATGTCCAACTCTGACCCCAACTAGGGTTGCCGTATTTGTAAAAAAAAGGATGCTCAGTTAACTTTAAATTTTAGACAGTGAATTCTTTTTTTAGTGTAAGTATGTCTGATGCAATATTTGGAATTTATTTTTACTGAAGCATTGTTTGTTGTTTATCCGAAACTCAAATTTAACAAGGTGTCCTGTATTTTATTTGACACACCTACTCCTACCCTGCTCCTTGCTCACCTCTTGGGCCTATGGGCCTTTTAGCTACATGTTTGGCCTAGGGATATAGATACTGGAAATACTGTTGGCCCTCAGTAGGAAGGACCTGGGAAGAAAAAAAAAAAGTCATTGTTAGACTTCTTGGGGCTGTGCAAGCAGAGAATTTCAGGGACCAGGTACTCAAAGGACTGTCTAAAAGTGAAGGCACAGGTGCTGAGTGAACACGTCTTTTTTACCCCACAGATTCCTTTGGGGTGGAGCATAGCTGGAAAGAATCATTTTGAGCCCATTAAAGCACTAGGTCCAGGATAGGGACTGCTTGCCAAGTTCTAAGGGTGAGATTGTTCTGCAACATTCATTGACCTGGGAGAACTGGGATGATCCATGAATGGGGTTTTCCTTGAAGGTAGGGCAGAAGTTTGCTAGGGATGCCATAACAAAGTAACACAGACTGGATAGCATACACAACATAAATTTATTTTCTTACGGTTTTAGAGGCTAGAAGTTCAATATCAAGGTATTAGAAAAGTTAGTTTCTTCTGAGGGTCGTGAGGAAAGGATCTTCCAGGCCTCTTTTCGTGGCTTGTAGCTGGCCATCTCCTTCTTGTGGCTTCACATTGTCTTACCTATGAATATATCTGTGTCCAAATTTCCTCTTCTTATAAGGAAGCAACTCATATTGGATTAGGCTCCAGGCTAAATGACCTCATTTTAATTTAATTACCTACATAAATACTCTATCTCCAAATGTGGTCACGTTCTGAAATACTGTGGGTTAGGACTTCAACATAAATTTTGGAGGGAAAGCAATTAAACCCATAACAGGCAGAAAGAAAGTGAGAGAATTGTGTGGGAAGGACTCTCTATATGGACCCTGAAATCTTCTAGAATGATAGCAGGAGTTGGGGCTGAAAACCTGTACTCTAATTTTTTCTTCCTTATGACCCTAAATATGGTCATTTTCCTGAGTTCAGTCTGTGGTTTTCTGCTTGTGTCACTTTGTTCTTTCCCAGAGTAGACTGATTGTGGTGATGACTAGATTTATTTGGCAAATCTTACTAAACTATAGAATTAAAAAGAGCAGTTCTTATGGATTACAAACTATACCCCAGTAAACCTAATTTTTAAAAAGTAACTAGAAAAATTATTGATATGGAAGAAAAAAATTGAAAAGTACCTCTCTCCCCAGAATAGAGAGGAAAAAGAAAAAAAGATGAAATCAATGACATTTAAATAATAAATATAGGAGTCAGAGGACTAGGAAGCAACCTCTGAGTAATTGGGATAACTAATCAAACACACACTAGAAGCAATAATGAAAAAATATAATAGAAAGTGTTCATAAGCTTTCATTAGTCTATAGCTGAAAGAGCTCACTAAATTCAAGGCAGAATCAAATTTAAAGAGACTAAACAATAAAAATATGGTGGAGATTTTTTCTTTATTTCAAGAATTTAAAAAATGTCTTGCAAGCACTTTTAAAAACAAACAAACAAATAAACAAACCCCCCCAAAACCAAAAATACCTACACCCTACAAAGGGAAAAAATCAGGCAAAAACTTTTTGTTAAACTAGATATTAGAAGGTAATGATGCAACATCTGCAAAGATTGGGGGAAAGATTTGTGACTCAAAATTGTCTGTATCACAAATATATCATTCATTTGTGGAAGAAAAAACAAAAAAAATTTTGAACTTTTAATTCCTTGAATATATATCTTTCTTTAAATTTTTCTGAAGACATAAACCCAGCTGACAAGGTCAAAATGAGGATTTCAAGAATGGAGAATTCTTGGTGTAAAAGTACTCTGTTGAGAGTAAACACAAGACTTAATGATTGTAAATGTGGTGCATTAGTCAGCTACGGTTACATAACAAATGACTACAAAATTTTAGTCACATAAAACAATAAGTTTTTATTTCTCTTTTATGCATCTGGTGATTGGCTATTGAGGCTCAACTTCAGCCTACAATGCCTGAACACAGTAGATGCTCAATAAATATTTGTTGAATTAATGAATTATGTTAATAACCTGATAAATTGTCCAAGCATATAGGTAACCACAAATAAAATGTAAAGTAAGCTGAGTATCTTCCAAGCGATACATGCCATAAAATAACAACATAAATAAGTTTAAAAGTCTCAGAAAAGAAGTGACAGGACTCAAGAAAGGAAGAGAAGTAAAAGAAAAAAATATTTTTGAAGGGGCTGGTCATTTAGCTAACTTGGTTAGAGAGTGGTGCAGTGGCACTAAGGTCAAAGGTTTGGATTCCTGTACTGGCCACACACACATACACACACACACACACACACACACACACACACACACACACACACACACACACACACACACGAAGATTAAATCAAATGTAAACATAGCTAAAAAAACAGATACTTTAAGAGAAATGGAGGTTGGAAAGGGGAAAAAAAAACTTTTAAAAATAAAAATAGAAAAGTAAATAGATTTCAAAAGAAAATAATAAATATTGAAAATAAGCAAAGAAGATCCAACATTATTATAATAGGAGTTGCTACAGAAGGAAACCAAAGCAAAGAAGTGGAATACCTAAAAACTGTATTGAAGAAACATTTCCTGACAATTACGAAGATTCTGAACTGTATTGAAAGAGCACATCATTTACCTGAGAATATCAATACAAATGGCCAACATTAAGACATATTCTAATAAAATTTAGACTTTAAATGAAACTGAAAAAAATTTTCTTGGACAGATTGACAAAAGCAAGTTACTTATAAGGAAAAGAAAATTATATCATCATCAAATCTTTCAACAGCAAATCTTGTTTTTTTAAAATAATTGATAATACATACTTGTGGGGGACAGAGTTGACTATCAATACTGTGTACAATACATGAAGATCACATCAGGATAATTAGTATATTCATCATTACAATACATAATCATTCTTTGTGTCCATTAACCAGATTCTTGCTGACCCTCTCCCCATCCCTCTTTCCCAGCTCTAGTAACCACAGTTCTCAACAGCAAATCTTTATGCCAGAAGAAAATGGAGTTTTGTATTTAAGATACTCAAGGGAATAAAATGTGATCCAAGGATTTTATATCAAGCAAAAGCGCCTTTCGAATAGAAGCACAAGTACACTATTAACTTCATGTAAGAACTCTTTGGATATTGTTCCCATGATTGCTACTGAGGTATCTATCAAAGAATGAACTTCATAAAACCAAAACGTCTATTAAGACAATGATGTAAGGATAGGCATTGAGCATTAACTGTATAGTTACTTGTGTAGAACAAATATAATATGAGGTTTTAAAGGAAGACAGTACTGTATATTATGGCTCTATGATCTATCAATGCATATCTCTTAAAATGGGGAGAGAATGGTAGGAACATATGGAAAAAAAGTTTGATTTAACTGTTTTCAATAATTGTATTTAAGTTAGTGTAATAGTATTGTTATTCTGAGACTGATTTGTGTATATTGTTGGATAAATCAAATGAGTAAAGATATTTTAATTATATTATTTCCTGTTTTTATTTTTGTTTTTTTTTGTTTTGTTTTGTTTTTGAGAATCAGGATTCTCAGAGTAGAAGAAAAGAGATATAGATGTAATAGAGGTTAGAGTGCAAATAGAGTCGTTCTATATATACAACCAGCAAGGGAATTCAAACCCTTGACCTTCCTGTTGTCAGCACCACACTCTAACCAAGTGACACCCTATATTTGAATTGGCAGTATTAGTATAAACTTATGAGGTTTGATACACATGTACACACACACACACACTGAAAATGCGTGTTTATTTCCTATTTTTGTCCACTGACAAGGACTGGGAACTGACTAGCCCAATACACATCCCTAGCACAAATTGTGTTCTTGAAATATCATTCACCACTGAAGGAAACCAGGACTTCTTGGAAAAAGGACAAATTCCAGTCTGCAACAGGAAGTTTATAAGGTGAACCTGAAATATCTTTCTATACCAAAAAGCAAAGAAGTTGTCAAAAACCACTAACATCATGTCAAAAAGATTCAGGGGTCAACTTAAGAGGCTCTCACTGGTCAAACTGAGGCAGTTTGAGCTTCAATAAGATTAAAATTTCAATGCTGTGAAAGCCATCAAATACATTTAAATCCATGAGTTTTTAATGGTATTTTTTACCATTAAAAAACTGGTTGACTTTGGAGGATGAAAGGAAGGCAATTAATTCATGAAAACTGGTAAATGAAAGAATCAAGCTTTTATCCTTTCTTTATGAAGGTTTCTACTAGGTAATTAAAGAATAGATTAGGGAAAGTTTCTCTTTATAAAAGTATTTCAACTAGTAAATGAGAATGAAATGATAAAATTTGAATCACTTAGCAAGACTAGCTCAAATTCCTGATCTATAAAACCATGAGATACAATTAAATGGCTTTTGTTAAGCCACTATATTTTGGGATAGTTTGTTATGTAGTAATAGATAATTGAGACATATCTAAATATTTTTCTACTTTTTTTCTCGAGTGTACCGATTTTTCCAGCTAGAATTTAAATGTTTCTTTTTTACCTATTATAAAATCCCCATACTCAGAAACTGTCTGAAAGCCTTATGCTCTTTTCCTCTTTATCCCAAGTTTTGAGTAGCTGTGTCCAAAAGCCATCTTTTAATGGACTTTGTTCATGTGTCTTTGCACTTTCTATCTTCTTATCCAGAAGAATTATTTCCCACAATAGTATCTAATTCCTCTTTGTCAGGAGTATAAATGAGATTAAATGCACCTATTCTCTAAAAATATCTGCTTAATCACAGAAAAGCATCAATGTTTCTAATTTGTGTTAAAGTGCTTTATGTGATTCAACATGGTTATTAAGATAAATTTTTTATGATATAGACCATAAACTAGAATTTTGTCAGCAGAACAACTCAAACCTGGTCACTAAGATCCCAGAAATAAATTATTGCTTCAAGGGTCTCTGTAGGGTTAGAATTCACCTTTTAAATTAAAATAAATACTTATGAATGGCTGCCAAAATCCCATTAATTATCTGTTAGACTTGAATGGGCTCAGTGAAAATGTTTCATAGAGTCCTCAAATTTTTTCATTAAATAAGAGGAAAGGCTTTTGGGGTATTTTATTTTATTTTATTTTTTTGCCTTATATTTACCAAAATAAAACTGTGAAGCAATTCTAGAAAGGAGCAGTCCTTCCAAATTTGAGCTGAATTGATTAAGAAACCAAACCAACCAACAAAAAAATAAACAGCAAAGGAGATTAAAAATGAGATTTGCAAACCTGGATTCCTTCTTAACTGATATCTTAGAAATGTAAACCACACCTGTTTGGTAATGGAAACTTAGGTAAACTAATCTTACCTCCCACACACAGATATAAAATGGAAAAGACAAGATGCCACATCATAAAACTAAGTAAATTTTTCTTCCTTGGTAACAAGAAACTATGCCAGATATTACTGGTTTGTAAGCAAATACTTCTTTAACCGGAGTAGTGGTTCTTAATTTGGGAATGTGAAGGGCATGGTCATAAACCTCTTTTAGGAATCTGATTTTTAAAAAGCTGTGGAACCCCTTCCCAAAAACTGCATGTGCACATTGACAGATTGTAAATTATTTCAGGAGGCTCATGAACCCCTAGTCCTCTGTGAATTTCAAATTAAGAAATTATGACAAAGAGGTCCTCACTCCTCATAACTCTGGTAGAATTGATAGTGATTCTATCCCTACAAACTTTTTACACTTAAAACTTCCAGCAACTACCATTTTCTCCTCTTTACTGGTTTACTTCTACTCATCAGGGAACTAAAAAATATTGACTATTTTTTACTCTTTTGATAACTATATGCATATTTTGCTAACTACCATAATTCCTTTTCTGGAAAAAAGGGTAGAATTTAAATTCTAAATAAAACATATGTCTTGATTTTTCAGTAACTTCACATTAAGAACAAGTTCTCTGTTGTATCTTTTCCTTACTTGATTTTTTTTAATTCGAATTTTTTCCTTTCTTTTGCCCATTCGTGCATTGCTTACTGTTGTCAGGATACTCTCTCTTGAAGCTTGAGGTCACACACACATCCACACAAGACCTTTTCTCCTGTGTCCTTGCAATTTAGTTTCCTCATTAAATTGTATAGTCACCATTTGATTGTATACACCCACAATGTCAAGATGGTGCTTGATACTTTGAATCATTCAACTCATCACATGCAAGTCCAAATTTTATCACATATGTCCTTGTGGTGTTTCATCTTTGTTGTATTAAGTCTTACCTTAAAATTATCCTTTTCTATGTGCCATTCTGCAAATGTCATGTTTTACAATATATTTAACTCAAATGGGATCATTGTAATCACTCTAATCCTGTACTTTTTTTTTTTTTTTTTTTGGTTCTTGAAATTGTCTTTTCAAAGAGATTCCAAAAGAAAATAAATTATTCCTTTTGTTCAGTTATTTCAAATTCCACAAATATTGAGCCTAATTCAAAATTCTTCTTACTGTCAGATCTGGCTTAGATGTAGTCAAAACACAATTCTGGGGAAATTACATTAACATTTTACATTTTTAGGCAATGTATGTTGTTTGTGGACTGTTCCTACTTAGCAATTTCTGATAGTATAAATGCCTTAGATTGTACATATCTGTTCTCTTAAGAGTAGAAGCATTACGGAATCAAAAACATGGGCTTTCATAAATAGTCATGGGTAATATATTTATAGTCATCTATAACAAGGAAAATGAACTCTTTTTAAGAAAGGAATTTCAAAATTGTAGTTATTATGAAATGAGACACACCTGGGTTCAAATCCCATCTCTTCTGTTTACCAGCTGTATGATGGTCTCTCAGTTTCCTCAACTGTAATATCAAGGAAATAGTACCTACACTAAAGGGTTTCTATGGATTAAATTTGAAATAATTAATGCTTAGGGCAAGGCCTGGAATATAGTTAATACTAAGTAAATAGTATTTTTAGACTGGAATTTTATCTTACCTAAGAGTTAGGCTCCCAGTAAGTATATTATGTGAAAAATCACTTTTAATTAAAATTACTCTTAGTCTGGCTGGTTATTTCAGTTGGTTAAAGTGCAGCCATATAACACAAAGGTCAAGGGTTCAGCTCCCTGTACTGGCCAGCCCATTAAATAATAAATAAATAAATAAAATTACTCTTGTATGTATTATATACTTGAAAATTGCTATGAGGGTTGATTTTAAGTACCCTTACCACAAAAAAATTAAGTATGTGAAGTGATGCATATGTTAATTAGCTTGACAGCCATTCCACAATGTATGTATACTACAAGTACATCATGTTGTACACCAAATATATATACAATTTTTATTTTTTAATTGAAAAAAAGTTACCGCTGTAAATTCCATAAATCAATTATAAATCACCGTGCACATAGTTTTGTAATTAGTACCTAATTCCCATTAATTTATTTAATTAACCACTATTATATGTCAAGGACTAGGAGAGGTGTTGGGACATATAAGAATGAACAAGACTGATGTGATTCCTCTCCTCAGATAGCTTCCAGTCTGTCAGTGAGATAATTAACCGTAAGTCACAAAATATGCTATAATAGCAAAAGTATAGAGTACTAGAGGGCTGTCTGGATTTTGGTGGAAGATGATAGGGAGAATGTGACAGTTGAGTCCTGGAGGATGAATAGAAGTAAATCAGTAAAGAGGAGAAAAGAGGCTGAAGTCCTTCAGAGGTCATGTAAAGGAGTTTGTACTTACTTAATCCTCAGGGCAAAGAATGTATCAATAGTTTTTTAAGCAATATAGATAAGAAAATTGATAGCTTTAAACCCTTTCTATCTATAAAAAAAGAAAAAAAAAGAAGATTGACTTGTACAAACATTGAGTTGGAATGTAGCAAGGCTGAAGGCCTCTCTTTACGAAAAAATGACAGCTAATAAATGTAGAGGAATGATAAAATTGGAAAACCACTACTTTGCAATTTTAAAATAATAACTTGGGCAAGAATCATTAATGGATGGTAAAATGATAGGGGTGAAAGGATGGTAGGCAACAGGATAGTCACAAGGTCTTTAAGATTTCATCATCCCACAGACAATATACTAATTACAAAGGGAATGATACATTCTTAAAATGGAGAGATCTGGCTAACTTGTTATTGTATGCCTCCTGATGCAATGCAATAAGAAGTTGTTATGGACTGAGTGTGTCTCCCCAAAATTCATATGTTGAAATCTTAATCCCCAGTGCCTCAGAATGTGAATATATTTGGAGATAGGGCTTTTAAAGAAGTAATTAAAATAAAATGAGGTCATATGGGTGGACCCTAATCCAATATTACTGGTGTCCTTATAAAAAGAGATTAGGATGCAGACTCACTCAGATGAAAGACCATGTGAAGCCACAGGGAGAAGATGTCCATCTACATGCCAAAGAGAGAGGACCTCAGAAGATACCAACCCAGATGACACCTTGATCTCAGATGTCTAGCCTCCAGAATTGTTAGAAAATAAATTTCTGTTGTTTAAGCTACCTAATGTGTGGTACTTTGTTATGCCAGCCCTAGCAAACTAATGCAGAAGTACAAACTTTTATAAATATTCTTGCCAAAAATGTTTAAAATAATCTAGTTAGGTCTCTACCTTACTTCCAATCTACAGAAAATACAGAGGATATAGGAAAATATTAAATAACACCATAAAGAAACAACTAGACAAAATCATAATGTGGAACATTCTGTGACAACTGACCTGGACTTGTCAAACAAGGCAAACTTAGAAAAACAAGAACAAAAAGAAAAGTTGTGGGTGGGGGGGTGGTAACTATTCTAAATGAAAAGAGATTAAAGAAACCTAGTAACCAAATGCAATGTGTAAATTCTGATTGAATCCTACATGGGACAAGGAATATATTTTTATAATGTAAAAGACATTTTGGGGAAAATTAGAAAAATTTAAATATAGATTGTATGCTAGATGATATTAAGGAATTATTGTTCATTTTCTTAGGTGTAATGATAGTTCTGTGTTTATGTAGGGAAAAAAATTTATAGATATGTATATATGGAGAAAAAGAGAAACATAAAGCACATTTAGCAAAATGTTAAATGCTAAATCTAGGTGACAGATATGTGGGAGCTAATTATACTATTTTTCAACCTTTCAAAGAATTTTTTTGGAAAAAAAGTCTGATGGTCTCCTGAAGTTCAGGTTGGATGTAGTTGTAATATTCCAAGTGAGATGTGACAGTGGTCTAGATTGATGATGTTTCTTAGGAGCTGGCCAGTTAGCTCAGTTGGTTAAAATATGGTGCTGAAAACACCAACATCCAGCTTCAATCCCTGTACCGGCCAGCTGCCAAAAAAAAAAAAAAAAAAAAAAAAAAAAAAAAATATATATATATATATATATATATATATATATAGATGACGGTTTTCCTGAGATAGGGAATAAAGGAGGAGGAGGTGGAGCTAATTGGTGGGGAGGTGATGAAATTAACTTTGGACAGTGATAGCTACCAATCAGGATTTCTGGACCTACAGAGCTGTCATGATAACCACATCATGGTGGGAACCTGCTTGAAAGGCCACCCATTTCTTCCCAGATGACATTTTAATTCAGTTCATAGTTAACTGTTAGATCAAGAACTGTGCTAGACACTTACAAATACATTCCACATACAATCCTCACACAGTCCAATAAAATAATTATTTGGCCTATGTTTTTCTCTGAGCCCTGATTCCTTGCTATAAAACATGGATAATACTTTGATAAATATTTGTTATCATAAACTTCAGGAAAGCAAGAATTGTGCTATTTCCCAGGTGCCTACTATAATGTATACAATAAGTGCTTAATAAATATGTTGATGTGACTACATCTCTGAAATTCCCCATGTTCACACTTCATTCTATCAAAAGACAAGCTTGTTCTATGACATTACAAAAAAGTTATCAATTTGTCCATGTCCTAAAATAAGAATCTGGGATGAAAATAATGGAACATTAGTCTAGAAGAGACATACATCATTTCATTTAATCCTGACTATAATCATGAAGATGTTATTTCTACATGTTATAAATAAAGAAATTGACTCTTGGAAAGATTAAATGGCAGTGACTTAGCCATGTTTTAGCTGGTAAGCAGCAGTTCTAACGGGTTGGCCAATTAGCTCACTTGGGAAAGTGTGGTGCTGGTAACACCAAGGTAAAGGGTTCGGGTGCCCTTACTGGGTCAGCCGCCGGGGGCTGGAGGGAATACACAACATAGCAGATCTAAAACTGGAAAACACACACATGAGTTGTTTCCAACTGCCCCACAGGTGCTGCAGAAAATGCTAGGTTTTAAAATTGAGGATGAAGAAATGAAACAACAATGAATTTTATGTGTCGCTAAGCATTGCTACAGATAATGTACCATGACAGTGTACATAGTTTTCAAATTTTACTTTTTATTTTAGGCTTGTGCCTCTTCTGAGCCACGACTGAAATTCATGAGGCCTGGGGTAGGTGCTGTGATGTACACCTGCATAGACATGCACCACCTTTCACTGGCAATTAAATTAGAAGTATTAAACATTTAAATTGATGTCCTAAGACAAATTTAAATCTAAGTCTTTGTTAGAAGGAGAAATAGGTTAGCAATCCATCACAAGTCCAACTCAACTTCACCTAAATTTGTTGTAAGATTATCATCATGTTAAAGGTATCTAAGGATAAGTGATAGATAAATAATCTTAAAGCAAGCACAGGTAAAAAGACCGGAAGACTATCCCAAAAAAGTATAACTTAAACAAAATATTTTATTAGTTCTACATGTTCAGAATTTGGCTCCATTTGAAATTTTTGTAGTACACCTGCTCTCTTAATATCAATATAAGATATTTCTGAGATGAACTGGAAAAACACTTTTGAATTAGTGTACTGGGAAGAATCACTTTATTTTGTGATTTATAAATGACTTGTACTGTATTAGGCGCAACATCAAAATTGTCTTAGAATGCACTTTTCTTTCTGTTTTTTGGTTTTGTTTGCTTTTTTTTTTTTTTTTTTTTTTGTTTGGTGGTTGGCTGGTGTGGGGATCCAAATCCTTTGTTTTGTTGTTACCAGCACCAGCTCTAACCAAATGAGCAACCGGCCAGCCCCAACCAGTCACTTTTCTACTTAGACAAATTAGTTAAAATAATTTAAGGAATTCCTAGAAGTGCATCTATTCAGTAATGTCACTGGCTTACCTAAAATGCTTACCATTAAAGTTTTGTTTGTTTTGGTGGCTGGCTGGTACAGGAATCTGAACCCTTGGCATTAGTGCTATAGTCCCACACTAACCAAATGACCTCACTGGCCAGTCCACGGTTGTATTTGTGCTAAGCAGTGCCCTGGAAAAAAAAGTAAGTACTCCTAGGAAGGAAATTAAGTGTCAGATAAGTGCTTCATTGTGTCTTTTATTCATTTATGTTCATTCCCTTATTCCTATACAGGCATACCTTGTTTTTGGAGCTTTGCGTTATTGCACTTCACAGATATTGCAGTTTTTACAAATCGAAGATTTGTGGCAACCCTGTGTCGAGCAAGTGTATCAGTGCCATTTTTCCAACAGCATGTGCTTACATTTTGGTAATTATCTCAATATTTCAAACTTTTTCATTATTATTGTATCTGTTATGGTGATCTGTGATTGGTGATCTTTGATGTTACTATTGGAATTATTTTGGGGTGCCATGAACCACACCCATATAAGACAACCAATTTAATAAACGTTGTGTGTGTTCTGAAATGACCAGCCAGTCATTGCCCCATCTCTGTCCCTCTTCTCAAGCCTCCCTATTCCTTGTTGAGACACAATATTGAAATTAGGCCAATTAATAAGGCTACAATGGCTTCTAGTGTTCAAGTGAGAGAAAGAGTCTTATGTCCCTCACTTAAATCAAAAGTTAGAAATGATTAAGCTTAGTGAGATAGGCATGTTGAAAGCTGAGAAAGAAGCCGCCTCTATAACATAAAAGTGCAAGGAGAAGCAGCGAGTGCTGACACAGAAGCTGCAGCAAGTTATCTAGAAGATCTAAGATCATTGATGAAGGTGGCTAAACTAAACAACAGATTCTCAATGTAGATAAAACAGCCTTCTATTGGAAGAAGATGCCATGTAAGACTTTCATAGATAGAAGTTAATTCCTGGCTTCAAACCTTCAAGGACAGGCGACTCTCTTGTTAGGGGCTACTGCAACAGGTGACTTTAAGTTGAAGTCAATGCTTATTTACCATTTCAAAAATCCAAGGGCCCTTAAGAATTATGCAAAATTGATTCTGCCTGTGCTCTATAAATGGAACAAAACCTGGATGATGGCACATCCGTTTGCAGCATGGTTTTCTGAATATTTTAATCTCACTTTTGAGTCCTACCGCTCAGAGAAAAAGATTCCTTTCAAAAAAATTACTGCCCGTTGACAATGCACCTGGTCACCCAAGAGCTCCTACGGAGATATACCAGATGTATGCTGTCTTCATGACTGCTAACACAACATCCATTCTGCAGCCCATAGATCAAAGGAGCATTTCTTTTCTTTTTTTTTTTTTTAAGTAGGAAAACAGTTTATTGAAATGCCAGCATTTGTCTCAGTGGACTCAAGTCGTAAAGGCTGAGCAACACAATGCAGTGGGCAGTTATTTTTATATGATAGCATTTCTGGGTTTTACAGCATGGTAAGGGGGTGTTTTCTCTTAGAGTGGAAAAGTACAGAGAAAAAAAAGTAAAAGAAGTTCAGTTTCAGCAGTCTGTGATAACAACAGGGTGAGAGAAGGTGGGGCTGCACAAGCGAGGGTGCCTCATTCCCCTCTTTGATGCATTGACTGTGGCCAGACATAGCTCAGTCATACAGCATCATTATAATTTTCAGGGTCCTTTGGGCTACTGGTTGGTATTGTCATAGTGAGAACATTTTGGCAGTAGTTTTTTGTTTCACCATGGCTTTTAGGGAGGATTTAACTGCGTGTATTACCAGAGGCAGCAGGCAAGGGAGGATGAGACAGGTGTCTATTAAAAAAAGAACTATGATAAGGGCTTTGAAAACTTTAAACATGTTAAACCAACCTCAGAAGAGGCTTGTTGGGTTTTAGCCTGACTACTTTTGTACTGGGACATGAGCTAGTTTTTTATCTTTGTCTGGGGATCCTCAAGCTTCTGCTGTGTGTAGGCCAGTCAGTCCCTGGAGTGACTGAAGTAGGGCTGTTGTCATCTGGGGTCTCCATGGTGGTTTTTGGTCCTCTTTTCTGGAGCGTTAACTTGTAGGGTGAAGTGGGGTGAGGAATGCAGTCCCAAGAGGTTGTGGCTGGTTTGAGTCAGTTGTGATGTATCCATGGAGTGACCTCAGCTACTTTGACTGCAATAGGGGTAGACAACAAGACAGTAAAAGGGGCCCCCGCACAGGGGTTTTAGGGCTGTACATTTCAGGTTTTGACCCCAAAAGAGGTACCTGGCTGGTAGGGATGTACAGGAGGTTAAGACTAATTGGGAGTCATTTTCCTACCCACTGGTGAATGGTCTGCATGGTTTTTTAGAGCCATGAGTTGTTGTAAAGTTACATGTCTGATCTCCATCAGATCATCTTTGGTTGTTTCATATAGGGGTTTGGCTAGCACTATAAAGTTAGGGATCCAGATCCTGCAGAAATCCGTTGTCTCCAGGAACTCATGAACTTGTCTTCGGGTGTTGAGGGTCGGGATGGAACAGACACCCTGTTTGTGTTCTGGTCCCAGTTGACATTGTCCTTGAGAGATATAGAAACCCAGATATGACTTTTTCGTGGGAGAAGGCATCTTCAAGATCCAGACAGGTGAAGTAAGCGGTATCAGCCAGGATCAAGCTCAGATTAGGAATGGCAAGGTGCAGGGTGATGGTTACTGGGTTGACTGCCCTGAGGTTTTTGTACCAGTTGGAAGTCGTTGGTTTCTGGCTTCTGAACTGGCAGTAGAGATATGTTTCAGGGGGACTGGCATGGCCCTAAAAGTTCATATTTGAGGAGTCTGTCCAGATGTTTTTGTATCTCCTGTGGGGCCTGTCGGGGGATATAGTATTGCTTTTGTCGGACTGGCATTGCCCCAGTTTCAGTTCCATCAGGACTGGGGGCATGTCCTTGGCTAGCCTCTGGGCACTTGGAAAGTAAGCTCTAGCAATGTTGGTGTTGTGGCCTCTAGGCTGAACAACTGTCATTCTTTCCCCTGGGGAATGGTGAGGGATAATATCTGAGCTTCTGATCTCCCAGAGTTAGGGACATCTTTCTGGTCTTTGAGAAAGTTAGACGGGCCTGTAACTTATTCAGTAGATCTTGTCCAAGTAGGGGTATTGGATAGTCAGGCAGGTAGAGGAACTCATGAATGACCTCTCTTTTTTCTGTGTTATATCTTCTGGGCAGCAAGAAGGAGAGTTTTTGTTGGTTTTCTGTGGCTCCAGCTATGGTGGTTTGTTTCCAAGAAAAAAGTCCAAGAGGCTGTGTGACTACCGAATGTTTGGTTCCAGTGTCCACAATGAAGTGTATAAGTTGGCCTCCTACCATCATTTGGATCAAGGGCTCCTGGGGGCCCAGGGAAAGGGAGGCTGGTTGATTCTATTCGCTTTCACTTTTATATTGTTTAAGTTAAGCCAAGGCAATGAAATCTTGTTGGGGTGCCTTGGTAGCTGGTTTGCCTGGGTTATGGTTTCCCCGGGAGGCTTCTCTCTTTCTCAGGGGCTGGAATTTGCCCTTAGTGGCAGCTGGGAGTTGGGACATTTATTTCTTAATGACCATCTTTATGACAGAAGGCTCATTTGTTGGGTCTCAGTGGTGGTCTGGAATTGGGTGTGTCCTGTGGCTGCCCTCTGGTCGGCTTTTGGCCTTGGCCTTGGGGCTCTTTCAGAGGTCTTGACATTTTGGCTGGTGTAGCAGCTAGGAGGTTTAACTTTTTTTCCTATTTTCCTGTTTGTCTTGTGGCGGGCCTCCAGGTCCTGGTTGACAAACACCCTGGTTATAATTTTTAAGAGCTGGGTGATATTCATGTCAGCAGATCCTTCCAGATTTTGGAGCCTGTGGCATATGTCCCCTGTGTCTGTACCACAAACGTGGTGTTGACCATTTTCTGGTATTTGGTTTGTTTAGGATCAAAGGGTGTATTAGTCCATTTGTGTTGCTATAACAGAATACCTGAGACTGGGTAATTTATAAAGAACAGAGGTTTATTTGGCTTACAATTCTGGGACAGCTGCATCTGGCACAGGCATCAGGCTGCTTCTGCTCATGGTGGAAAGTGGCAGGCAGCTGGTGGGTACAAGCAGATCACATGGTGAGAGAGGAAGCAAGCCAAAGGCTCATTTTGACTTTCAAGTCTTATTATTTAAGAAATACATTTTGTAAGGTTATAGCTGCCATAGGTAGTAATTCCTTTGATGCATCTGGGCAAAGTAAATTGAAAACCTTCTGGAAAGGATTCACCATTCTAGATGCCATTAAGAACATTTGTGATTCATGGGAGGAGCTCAAAATATCAAAATTAACAGGAGTTTGGAAGAAGTTGATTCTAATCCTTATGGATGACTTTGAAGGGTTCAAAACTTCAGTGGAGGTAGTAATCGCAGATGTGATGAAAATAGCAAGAGTAGAATTAGAAGTGAAGCTTGAAGATGTGACTAAATTGCTGCAATCTCATGATAAAACTTGAACAGATGAGAAGTTGCTTTTTATGGATGAGAAAAAAAAGTGGTTTCTTGAGATGGACTCTACTACTGATGAAGATGCCATGAACATTGTCAAAATGACAAGTGATTTAGAATACTATATAAACTTAATTGATAAAGCAGTGGTGGGGTTTGAGAGGATTGAGTACAATTTTGAAAGAACTTCTACTGTGGGTAAAATGCTATCAAACAGCATCGCATGTTTCAGAGAAGTCTTTTGTGAAAGGAAGAGTGAATCAATGTGGCAAACTTCATATTGCTGTCTTTTTTTTTAAAGAAATTGCCACAACCACCCCAACCTTCAGCAAGCACCACCCTGATCAGTCAGCAGTCATCAACGTGGAGGCAAGACACTCCATCAACAAAAAGATAATGAATTGCTGAAGGCTCAGATGATTTTAGTATTTTTTAGCAGTATTTTAAAGTTAAGGTATATACATTTTTTTTTTATACATAATGCTATTGCACACTTAACAGACTACAGTATAGGGTAAACATAACTTTTATATGCACTGGGAAACCAAAAAATGTGTGACTTGCTTTATTGCAATATTTGCTCTACTGCATTGGTCTAGAACTGAACCCATGATATCTCTGAGGTACGCCTGTATAGTTTTTTATAGTACATGTTTATTGAGGTATAATTTACATACAATAAAATTTACTCCTTTTACGTATATAGTTTGATGAGTTTTGAAAAATATATATGGTCATGTAATCACCACCACAACTGAGATATAGAGCATTTTCATCACTTTAACAGATTCCCTCCTGACTTCCTGTTATCAGTCTTCTTCCCTCCTTCATCAGTCCCTGCTAGCCACTGATTTGATTTCTGTTTTAGTCCATTTTGTGTTGCTATAGCAGAATACCTGAGACTGGGTAATTTATAAGGAAAAGAGGTTTATTTGGCTTACAATTCTGGGACAGCTGCATCTGGCCTGGGCCTCAGACTGCTTCTACTCATGGCAGAAAGTGGCAGGGAGCCGGCGGGTACAAGTAGATCACATGGCGAGAGGAAGCAAGAGAGAGACAAGGTGCCAGGGTCTTTTTAAGCAATGAGCTCTCGCGGGAACTAATAGAGAGAGAACTCACTTATTAATCCCCCCTCCCCCAGGGAGAGCATTAATCCATTCATGAGGGATCTGCCCCCATGACTTAATCAGTTTCCAACACTGCCACATTGGAGATCAAATTTCCACAGGAGTTTTGGAGGGGACAACACATCCAAACTCCATCAATTTCTGTCCCATCAGTCTTATGTTTTATAGGCTAGTGCTATAAATATTAAATATAGTGCTTGATGCTAAGGATACAGAGACAATAAGAGCTAGTCCCTGCAGGGAAGGAGCTTGTTGTCAAGTGGTAGAGACAGAATATTGCCAACAGGTTAAGTGCTGTTAGAAAGATACAAATGACATAATTTGGTGGCACAGAAGACACACCACTAACTTTGTTTATATTGAGAAATGCTTCATTAAGGAAGTAGCATTTGAACTGGGTCTTGAAAGGATGAGTTGGAATAGGGCAAACAAAGAAGGTGGGATGACTTTTCTGCTGGAAGCAGTATCTGCACATAGGCACTAAGTTATGAATATGTTTTCTGAAAACGAGGTGAAATTGAGTGTGGATGAAATCTATCTGTTCAATGTGTGAGTAATAAAAAGGTGACATTCTTGTCCTCATGAATTTGCACCCTAATTTTAAGCTTCTTGAGCTCATTTCCTAATGCCTGAGCTGAAGAAATAATCTGTCACTAATACTTCAGTCTCTATTTCTGCCATGTATCTTTGCAGTTTAAATTTGATTTTTAATTACATACTGAAAGACTTGCTTTTGAATTATCAGCAAACCCATGAGGTTAATTGAATTTGCAGAATCAACAGATAGATAAGGAGACAGTTTTTGTACTGAAGAAATTTTATTGGTCCTTATCTTCATCCGTGATGCTCCTATCTCAACTCCACCAATACTGAACTTTTGTTCCTTTTGTGCTCTGTTCTCTCTTTTTCTTCTTAACCTTTATAAACACCGTTCTCTTGCTCTGGAACACCTTTCCTTGCATACTGCCAATGTCCAACCTATTTTCCTAGCTGACTGTCTTTCATGCCCTTCCTGAACAATTCTCCGTGTTCTTAGAGCATACAGTATTTCCCTATCATATGTCTTTATCATTATGTATTATAACCACTTATGTAATTCTTTGTCATCCTTCATAGACTCTAAGCTGCATGACAGCCTGTTGAAGTGCTTCTTGTAATAGATGCTCTGTAAATATTCTGGCAATGAAGGAATGAATGACGAGCTCAGATGGAAACTTACCAAGTTTACTGGATTAAATGAGAAATAATTTGGAAAGATATAAATCTACTTTTAACAATATGATAAACAAGCATCTTTGATATTTAGGGTTGAATTTGGGGATTAAGTTATAAGGGAAAAACAGAGATCAAAATGTAATTGATTGAATGTGAGCCGTTAGTGAAACTTCTGGGAAAGGTGTGTTAACAGCATAATCCCATATCTATTTTTGCAATATTCAGCCTACATAAGTTAAACTATTTAAGAGTACTTATCCATTTGATGAAGGTTTTCAAAAGTGAGGGGAAAAAAATCGTTATTCCTGCAATGATTTGCTGTTACAGGCCTGAACTGCCACAGGCACCAAGCCACCCAAAATCTATATAGCATGAGTCACAAACCAAACAGGTCTTTACTGTGCCTGAATTCCAGTCCCTAATCACAAAGTTAACCATGAACATGACAACATTTTAAGATTAATGAACTGATTCTGTAAGGAACATTTTATTTCACACATTTCCTTATACCTAGGAAACAGTCATAAAATAGAAGAAGTATTTCAATAATGAAATAGTTCACAATTTTTTCTTTTTTTTTTTTAGTTTATAATTCACAATTAATATGGATTCATATTCTAAATAAGCTGTCTCTAAGGAAATAAAAACATTCAGAATCATTTCTAAAGCATTTTTTCTCCTCAGAAAATGTTATATTCCCTGTAAGATAAGCAATTGGGCCTATGGATGGATTGTGTTGTTGTGCATAGCAGGCACACATATATTTGTTGACTGGATCAATTGGCTCAAATAGGTATAAAGAAATCTAGATTCTAATCCCAGCTTGAGCTGTATGAGAGTAAGTAAATCACTCACCCTAATACTAGACTAATAAATATATAATTTACATGGGATTTTAGAAAGTGATAATCGCTTTTGGAAAAAGGGTAAAGCAAGATTTAGAAGATCAGGAGTGGGGGGTGCATGCTTAGGTAGGTGCATATGCTTGACATTTATGAGCCCTCAGTAAAATACTACTATTATTGTTACTTTGTTTTTCTCATCTGTAAATGAAAACATTAGGTTGAATGATTCCTAGAACTCACAAAAATTTGTGTTTCATTTTAGGATTTTGTGGCTGGCGGGCTTTATTGCAAAATCCTTGAAGTTCTTCTAAGTTTCATGAGGTATTATACTTCTATTTATTTCTCAAATTTTTTTTGTTTTAAAGTTTCTTGTGATTTCTATAAAACTGTCCTCTAATCATGTAAGAATTATCAAATTAATTTTAAAAGTACATTAATTTGTTTAAAATGACAAACTCAAAATAAAAATTTTAGTGTATTTAAGAAAAAATATGTAATAGTATAAGATAGTCGGTCAGGCCTACTTCCTTCAAATCCTAATTTTTTTTGGTCATTGATTCATAATTATTTTAAGTTTTTAACAAGTACTGGCACAAAGTCCCATTCTAACACATTCCTGTTTGAAATTGACATAGTTATCATAGTTGTATTGGAAACGGACATTTGCAGTATACCTGTTAGGACCTGTCCCCAAAGATTGTTGAGCATTCATAAAAGTAGGTGTTCTGCATTGCTATAAATTGTAAACTAAAAAAACGTACTGTCAGGCCAAAATGAGTTTTTACATGAATATTAATTTTTTAAAAATAGAAAAAGAGAGAGAGAAAAAAAGAGAAATTCCCAAGTGTTAAAACCAGCTTACCCATCTTGGGTTAATAGAAGACACAAGGGCATATACAATGCATGTTGTTTCTATAGCAATGTTACCGTTCCTCTGCCTGCACAAGTATCTAAATTCTAGCAAAGTAAGATGTACAATAGTCCTAAATGTTCTAATATTCTAATAATCTTTCACTTTTCATCCTCTTCTATTTATTTTAGCTGATATAAACTATACTTTCATGAGTTCCAGAAACTTTGATAGAAAAATTTTAATAATTTAAAGTATGTTTGTAGTACTTATCTATTGTCTCATAACAAATACCACCAAAATTTATCAGGTTAAAACAACAGATGTTTATTATTTCACCACTTCTGAGTATCAGGAATCTGCGAGTGACTTAGCTGGGTGGCTCTGGATCAGGGTCTCTCATGAGATAGCAATCAAGTTTTTAGCTGAGGCTACAGTCATCTCAAGACTCAACAAAATAACACCAAGGTCAAGGGTTCAGAACCCTGTACCATGCAGCTGCTGGGGGGGAGGGGCGCACGGACAAAAAGACTCAATAGAACTGGAGGATCTAGTTCCAAACTCACTGATGTGGTTATTTGCAAGCCTCAGATCCTCATCAGTTAGCCTGGCCATGGAAGCTAGTCTCCCCAGATCAAGCAATTCAAGAGGAAGATGGAAGCTGCAGTGTCTTTATAACCAAATCTCATTACTGCCATGCCATCACTTCTGCTGTATTCCACTGATCACACAGACTAATCCTAGTGCAGTGTGGGAGGGAATTATACATGGGTGGGAGAGCCAGGAGACAGAGATCATTGGGAACCGTCATGGAGGTTGGCTACCACAATATATATTTAACTACCAGGTCTTCTATAAAATGACCTGACTCTTATTATACTAATGTAATAATAATAATAAACATTATTAATACTAAATAAGGTAAATAGTATATCATGATAAATTATGATTTATAAAGAAGATACAATAATCGTGAAGTTATGCACCAAGCAACAAAGCAGCTAAAGCAAAAAAAAAAAAAAAATTGCAAGAGTTTGGTAAAAATACACTTATTTATATTTTTCTTTTAGAATTGGAGGAATTTAAGACAAAAGAAAAAATTAAAGGCATAGAGAGTTAGAGCATTAGAATAAAATAATAAATAAGCACATTTACACACTCATACACCCATATAAACAATAAAGCATATATACCTTCGCTTATATCTATGAAACTCTTATAAAAGTTGATCATAAATTTAGTCACAAAGAAAAAAAATTTTTTTTTTGGCAGCTGGCTGGTACAGGTGTCAGACAAGAAAATTTTAATAAGCTGAAAAACTAGAGAATGTATAGGCCACGTTTCTGAAAATAAAGTGATAAAATTAGAAACAAAGTCATCAAAAATGTTAAATATTTGGATATTAAGAAAGCTATGCCAGGCCGAGCCCGTGGCGCACTCGGGAGAGTGTGGCGCTGGGAGTGCAGCGATGCTCCCGCCGCGGGTTCGGATCCTATATAGGAATGGCCGGTGCACTTGCTGGCTGAGTACCAGTCACGAAAAAGACAAAAAAAAAAAAAAAAAAAAAGCTATGCCCAATAACACTTGGAACAAAGAAAAAACCAAAAATAAAATTAAAAATTCTGTAGAAAGCCATGAAAAGGAAGAGGCTTCATACGAAGATCCGTGGGTCACAAAAACAGCTTAATTCACAGGACTATCTTAAACAGTGTTAAAATGTTTAATGGTTTAATGTTAAAGTAAATTTTTTAGGAAGTAAAAATTCTCCCAGACTTGGTCTGGGAGAGTATGTTTTTGTGTTGTGTGATAAACAATCTCTTTCTGGGAAGAACTTGATAATCTATATAAAATACTAATTACTTGTAGTAGATGCTGTGATACCTGGTTCCATCTATTCCTCCCTTAACAATTGAAGCACTAATTCCTTCTGACTGTTGGTGACTGACAGTTTCCTTCTCAGCTGAGTTCTTTCTGGAGAGATTGCCTTTGGCTGAAGAGAACTGCCTTCCCCAAAGTCAAACTGCTGGAAAAGGGGGAAGCCCACATCAACGACTGATGAATGTGTGAATATAAATGTCCCCTTGTTTCAATTCAGCCAACTCTGCAAGGATATCCCATAGTTGCTGATCCTTAGAACATTCCCCAGTCAACTCTTTGCGCTCTCCAAGTCTGAGTCAGCTTCTCAGGGAGGCCAAACTCCAACACAGAGAAAACTTCAAGAGGATTAAGTCTTGTTCTGGAAACTAGTCACCAGTCCACTTAGCTGACTGCCAGATTAGAGTCTAGGGACCTTTAACCAAACTTTTTGTGAAAGAGTATTTAGGAAAACAATTATTTCTAGCTATTTTACCAAGAGACCATCTTTGAATTGGCTTTTCCCTTGCGGGATTGCAATACAACTTTGACACACTCGTTATTAAATTGCCTGAAAACTTTAATATAATTCTAGAGATGAGAAATAAAGGAATTTTATAATCTTCTGAAAAGTTTAAACAACCAAACGCTGAAATTAAAGAAACATTAACAAAACACACTTGGCAGGAGACAAAAACCAAAAGCTCTTCTTTGAGAAGACCATTAAAGTAGAACCTGACTATGGAAAAATTGAAGAAAGCAAAGGAATACAAAGTTAGACATGACAAAGGAAATATTAGCACAAATCAGGAAGGATGAAAAGAATTATAAGACCATTATGTGAGACTTCATGGCTGAGAATTTGAAAACCTAGAAAAAATGGATTATTTATGCAGACCAGTGGTTCTCAAAGTGTGTTCTCTCAACCAGCAGTATTTGCATCATCTGGGAACTTGTTAGATGTGAAATCCTCAGTCCCACTGAATCAGAAACCCTGGCAGTGGAATTTATCAATCTGTGTTTTAAGAAGTATGATCATGTATGAGAACCACCGAAATAGATCAGTTGCCATAAAGGTGATTGGAAAGGTGATTTAACATTAAAAACTCTAACGTTAAAAATGCACTTGGATCAAGTAAATTTACAGCTGTGTTTTATCTAATAATAAAGGATACATCCATTTTAAAATTTTTACTTTAAAATTTCCAGAAATTAAAAATGTATTCAGAAACAATAAAGAATGATGAGGAAAGACAATGTGATTGGGGTGGGTCACATAATAAATTTCTGACTATGCTGGTAAGGTTCTGTTTCTTTTTTCTTTTTTTTAAAAGATGACTGGTAAGGGGATCTTAACCCTTGACTTGGTGTTGTCAGGACCACGCTCAGCCAGTGAGCGAACCGGCCATCCGTATATGGGATCCGAACCCGGGGCCTTGGTGTTATCAGCACCGCACTCTCCCGAGTGAGCCACGGGCCGGCCCAAGGTTCTGTTTCTTGACATGAGTGTTTGGTGTTTGCTTTTGAATTATTTTTAAATTCCATGTATCTGTGTGTATGTGTCTAGACAGATAGGTTGAGAGATAATTTATGCCCTGTGTGTTTATTTATTTAACTCATATTTATTTATTCATTTTTGGCAGCTGGCCCTTATGGGATCTGAATCCTTGACCTTGGTGTTACATCACCGGGCTCTAACCAACTGACCTAACTGGCCAGCCCTAACTCATATTTATTTAGTGCCTCCCATGTGGCAGATACTTTTCCAGGCAGTTGGTTTACTTCAATAAACTTTTCTTTCTTTTTTTTTTTGCAGCTGGCCAGTACTCTAACCAACTCAGCTAACCAGCCAGCCCTTTTTTTAACTTTTTTTTTTCTTTTGCATACTTCAATAACTAAAACAATGTTCTCTGCCCTTGTGGAGCTTACATTATAGTGGAAAAGGCCAAAAATAGTAAGTAAATAATAAATTATATATTATATTAGAAAGTGATAAAAGCTATAGAAAAAAATAAAGGGGGCTGGCAAGGTAGCTCACTGGGTTAGAGCCTGGTGCTGATAACACCAAGGTCCAGGGTTTGATCCATACTGGCCTATGGCCAGTGCGGGGTAAAAAAAAAAAAAAAAAGGTAGAGTAGTTAAGTGAGATAAGGACTGCTGGGGCTGGCAAGTTACATGAGCAGACTTATGTCTTAGAATTCTCACTTCAGTATTGAGAATAAACAGAAGGGTGGAAGTTTGAAGACCATTTAGGAGGCTATTGCAGTAATCTAGGCAAGAGATGTTGGACTGAACCAGAATAAAAGCAGAGTAGGTTGTGAGAAGTAGTTAGATTCTAGGTGTAAGAGAGTAGGTCAAAAAGTTCATGGAAAAATAGAATTAAAAGATGATATGAATCTTTCCATGAACTTTTTGAAGTACCCTTGTATATAAGGTACACAAATGTATATAAAGGTAGAGCCTACAAAATATTTTGCAAGTGAATGCTGGGTCTGAGAGAAAGGATGTCTCAAAGTTTTTGATCTGGGCCACTGGAAGCATAGAGTTGTTAGCAATTCAATGTAGAGAAGACTGAGAGTTTCTTTTTCTTGAAAGAACAAATGTTTAGCCCACAATTTAAAAGTTTCCAAAACAGCATGTAAAATATCCATTTTTATACAATTATAAATGTACATGCACACATACTTAAGGAGATGTATAAAAGGTTGGTCACAAAAAGGCTAATGTTGGAGGGCTCCTCAAGTCTCATTGTGAAATAAAATTGGTTAGGTGCAGAACAGTGCGTACAGTAGGCTTTTGTTTTGAAACCAGGGTGGGGAAAAACAGTATATTTGTGTTTGCTCATGTATGCATGAAATACCTTTGTTAATTTACCTCAAAACTGGTTTCATTTGTTGCATCTAGGAAGGGAAAATAACTAGACAGGGGAGAGGAATAAAAGGATGTTGTTTTACTGCATACTGTTTTGTTCCTGTTTGATATCGAACCATGTACATTTATCATCTATTGAGAACTATCTAACTAACTAATTAATTAACATTAAAAAAAGTGATATCTATTGCTGGTGGAGATGAAAGGAAGAGTATATTCTCATACTCCTATTGTTGATGAAAATGTGAATTATACAGGTTTTTTTGTAATGCATTAAAAATAAAAGTATGTATATGTATTCTAACCCAGTGAGTCTACTACTTGATATCTATATTACAGAAATAAATATACCAATAAGTAAGAATATACAAAAGAATGTTTATTGTAGCATTGAAAATAAAATGCCTGTATGGAAGAAATAAAAGATGTAGGAAAGTGCCTCTATAATCCCATTTTTGCAAAACCATGACATTTCCCGCCATATGTGTATGTGTATATATGTCATGTATCAGTTGTAGAAGGAAAAGAGTGTGCCAAAAATATCAAAATTCTGGAATGGATGGAAAAATGGGAAACACCTTAGATCCCCACTTTTAGTGATTAAATGACTAGAATTGTGAAGAAAGCAATAGATTTGTAAATAGTAGGGTCATTTGATGATGGGGGTGTGGGTGTGTGTATTCATATTCATTAAAATATCAGGACTCATCTGAGGTTCCCAGTGGGAGTTGATTGATGGGGTTCTTTTTACTTAGTTCTTTTTGTTTTGTTTTGTGCACTGAAATGCGTACTTATATAAGAATATAACAAAAGGAAATGGGAAACTCAATGAGTGGGAGTGAATTTATTCATCTCAGATTATGTTAAATGCTCATGTCATAATATTCAAACATACATAAACATGTGCACACATATACTAATATACACATACATATATGGTGAGATGTCATGGTTTCGCAAAAATGGGATTATGAAGACACTTTCCTGCATTTTGTATTTCTTGTCAGAAATACCTCCTGTAGTCTTTTCCATGTCAATAGCTCTAATTCATTATTTTAAATAATTGCATAATATTCCATGGTGCAAATGGACCATTATCTCTTCAGAGGGGAACATTCCATAAAATGAGAGCTTTAAAAATGGTTGCTCTTACTCACTCTCCTTGACTCAGTGCACATGGAAGCTCCCAGCCAAGAGAGCTCCACATGCATACTGATTGCTTGGTTACAGAGAGGACAGATTATTCCATTAGGATAGCTCTTTTTTTAAGTGGGAAAAATGTCAAATATTTGGAAATAACAGCTGAGGTCCATAGGAATCATGATTATAAGGATTTGGGAGGTTGCTTGGTTGTGAGAAGTATCTTAAAAAACAACAAAAACAACAACAAAAACCTTCCTAATCTTTCTAAAACCCAGGTCTTATCTTGTTGTTTTAAAGCTTAAACGTCTTGAAAGACTTCCATTGCCTTTAGAAGATCCAAATTCCTTAAAACAGCTTATTAGGTATTTCAAAACCTGTCTGGTTCTCTCTAGCCATATCTTCTCCTTTGCACTAAATTCTTAAACCATTCTGAACTGTAGGAAAGTTACCTTTAAAGCTTGATGGTATCATTGATTTCTGAACTTTTTAATAAGTTTTTTTTTCTTTGAACCTCCCTACTAATTGCCTCCCTAATTTCTGTTCATTTTCCAAGTATCAACTTTGACATCACCTTCCTTAAAATACCTTAGCCTGACTCCTATACCTGTTAAGGTCTCCCTACAATGTGCTACCACAATGCCTACTATTGCAATTATTTATTCAATTATACATCTTTTCTGTACTCTTACATCCCAGAAATAGTGTCTGCTTGTTACATATTCCCAGTGCCTGGCACATCAAGAAGTGCTCAATAAAAATTTGTTGAATGAATGAATACATAAAAAACAAGGGCTGCTAAGATGAATGTAAGTAAGGCTGATTTGGGAACTAAGGAGATGATGTCAAAATGGCTAAGAGTGCCACATTGAATTTAGTGTTTAGCAATCCATGCTGAAGAAATGTGTTAATCTTTCATAAAATGATTCAACAGTATTTTGTAATTAAAATACTAATAATTGCATAGTTTTATAAGTATGGACCAAACAGAGGGCCAAAGATTCAATGTCATATTAAAATATTAGTATAGAGCAAAACTCAATACGACTGGTTTTAAATCATTTAAATTATAAAAGCACAAGTACCATGAAATAAATAAATTATGTGAGCACCACGCTCAGCCAGTGAGCGAACCGGCCGTCCCTATATGGGATCCGAACCCGGGGCCTTGGTGTTCTCAGCACCACACTCTCCCGAGTGAGCCACGGGCCGGCCCGAAATAAATAAATTATAAGGCAGTCCCCATGATAACATGCTTCTAAGAAAAAAGACTGGTCAGCATTATACCAAAATACCATAGTGGTTTCTGGATACAAAATTACATGGATACAAAATTACAGCTTTATAGAAAAAAATAAGTTCTACTGGTGTACAGTTGACCCAGGAATCTATAATTAACAATGATTACTGAGAGAAGATCAAATATTCACAATGATTAATGACAGAATATCAAATATTCACATCACAAAGAAATGATTAAGTTTTGCAATGATGAATACACTAATTACCCTGATTAGATCATCACGCATTGCATACATGTATTGAAATACAACTCTACATCTTATAAATATGTACAATCAATATGTTTCAATAAAAAATTAATTAAAGAAAAGATAATCAGACATTGTTGCCAATTCATAATGGAATTTAATTTACTTTTATCTATGTTGCTGTATTTCTGCTTTCAAACATGTATAAAATAATTTTTAAAAATCTCTAAATCAGTTAGGTAGGTGATTGATTTACCATCTTATTATGGTATGATTAATAACAATTATTTGTAATAGAGGATATAGGTTCTGAAATGTTTTACAACGTGTTACTAAATTGTTAATAACGATCATGTTTTTGAATTGTTAGTACATTTTATTTCTCTTAAACATTAAATACGTAAACTTTAAAAAAATAACAGCTTAGAGATATATTCCACATACCATACAATTTATACATTTAAAGTGTACAATTCAATATTTTTTAGTATATTCACAGTATTGTGCAACCATCTCCACAATCTAATTTTAGAACATTTTTTATTCCCCTAAAAGAAGTCCTGTACCTACTACCTGTCACTTTCCATTCTCCTTCCTCTCTCCCCCAGCCCTAGGCAACCATAATCTACTTTGTGTTTCTAAACATTTGCCTGTTCTGCACATTTCATATAAATGGGATCATACAATATGTTGCCTTTTTTGTCTGGCTTCTTTCATTTAGCATACTATTTTTTTCAAAATTTATCCATGTTGTGGCATGTATCAGTACTTTATTCTTTTTTATCCCTCAATAATATTTCATTGTTTGATTATACCATATTTTATTTATCTATTTATCAGTTGTTGGACTGAATAAACATTTTAAAGCACGTTTGAATAAATTTCTCTAATCCTTAGCTTTAAATGAGTTTACTATGGGAGCAGACCCATCTACAATATAAAATTAAAATAAAATCAATTGATTATCAGAATACCTTCTGGTCTGAATTGGTTCAAAAGAGTTTGTGTAATAAAAATTTCTAGGAAGAATATTTTCTCTACAAGATCTGGAATTCTATGGTTTCTAAAATATGTCACATCATCTTACAATGTTGATGGGAGGATTAAGTGATTTAATACAATGAACTGTTTGTAATAATTGAGGTTCAGATTAGTGCACTGCTCACATGCTCCTATCTTCCCAGTTATTTCAGGCCCACCACGCCTACTATTAATTGCACAGATCCCTTCACTCCTCCTTAGTTTTGTGTCCCTTTAGTCCACATCAGGTCTCACATCTTTCTATACTGAGTCACAATCTGCTTTCTCCACCCAGCACAGTGGCTGGCTCTGCTAGACAAAAATTCAACATTGTGCTGATTGGTGCCTCCAGAAATATTTTATTTCCAATATCACAGTGCAGATCAGTGCTAACGGAAGTCCTTTTTGAGTCTTTGGACACTTCTGTTTTCTTTCCTGTTTTCTTTGGCAATTATTTAAAATATTTTTAGTCATCTTCAAATGCTCTAATTTCCATATGAATCACACTTAGCAGACCTCACTATTGAGAAAATTCTAGTGATTAGGGATGAATTTACCTACCACTTTATCTACATTTAAATCTACTTTTGTATTTTAATGTTCTTGTTCTGTGGTCTTGATTTCTGTCTCTTTAAGGATCTTGTTCCTTCTGTTGTCTTTATCTTTATCATCTTCCTATCTATTCACTCCATTAAGTTCTTTTAAAAGAAGTCTACACGGATTCTCTTACTTTTTCTCCTCTTGTTTACTCTTCAAATCACTGAAGATCATTTGGGGGTGATTTCCCCAAAAGTCATACATAACTCCCATTCATTCCCCTCCCTTCTCTGACTTTCCCCACTTCTCCCCAGGTTGGGCACAGAACGGTTAGCCTGTGCTTCCATGACTATCATCACTGTATTTTCCCCACTACACCATAAATCAAGAATCTCTGGAGACAGGAATTGAGTCTTGTTCATTTTTGAATTTCCAGAGCCTTCATTAGTTCTTGGCACATAGTTGCTGAACGGAACTTGGAGTGGGGTTGGGGAAGTTGCTAAATTAGAAGAAATGCTTAGACTTCCCTAGATTAAATGGTAAAATGTTATTAATACAAATATTACAGGGCCAGCCCGTGGCTCACTTGGGAGAGTGTGGTGCTGATAACACCAAGCAAGGCCATGGGTTCGGATCCCTATACAGGGATGGCTGGTTAGCTCACTTGGGAGAGCTGGTGCTGACACCACTAAGTCAAGGGTTTAGATCCCCTTACTGGTCATCTTTTATTAAAAAAAAAAAAAAAATTACAAAAATTGTATGCTGTATGGGAAGCTCCTAGAGAATTGTCAGTGCCCTTGCTGTGAGTCCTGGTGCTGCTTTCTTTGCCTGCTATTAGAGAACAACAGTAGTGTTACTAATCATAATTTCAGTTATTTAAAAAATAACAGCTACCAACTTTACTTCAATTTGAATGTAGCATTTTCTGATTAAGACCTACTCCAAGCTTTACTTGATATTCTTCATATATTCTTGGCATATTCTAACTATATGCTTGGAATGTTCATGTTATATTATTTCTCAAGAGTATATGTCTAAAGTTTCTTTTCTTTGTAAAGATTATGTGCATCCGTTTTTATAAATTAGATATAATTTCAACTCCTCTTTGAAAATACAATTAATCATTATGTCAATAAGTATTTTGTCTAATTTTTTTTTGGCAGGTGAGCAGTACAGTGATTGAACCCTTGATCTTGTTATCAGCATCACTCTCTAACCAGCTGAGCTAACCAGCCAGACCTATTTTTCCCTAAAACTTTAAAAAAAATTTACTGTATTATCTTGTTTTGCATACCAGAGAAACAACTAAATTTCCTTCTCAGTTGCACTATTCTTGTTAAGAATGTATATCATCAGATCTTTCACTTTTGAAAATTATCAGTAATAATTTGACCACAGTCATTTTAAGTCTTTTGACATCTACAGATAGTTTTTTGTTTTTCTCTCATGATTCTCTGAAAGCTCCTGCAATCAGCTATAGGCCTGAATACTTCATCTTTAACAAGGAAGGACTGTTTTAGGATGCTGTGGAAAAGGACAGTGACAGATATTTTGGGGTACAGGCTTTTGATGACATCTTTTAAACAACTTTGAGACCATACCGGTGGACTGAGTCAGGATTTCTAGAACTCCAGCTGAGAAGCAGATGGGCTCATGAGACTTAATGCAGCAGTATAAGAATTAATTGCATAGGACTAAATGAACCAGTGAGAGATGGTAGTGGTTCTTATTTGAAATATTGTTGATGTTTTAATGTTCTACTTTTTGGAAATATAAGGAACCACTTGCTCGTCTCTTAAGCTATCTATAACTCATTACAATTTAGTAGACTCTGCTTTTTAAAACAGAAATAAAACATTTGTAAATGATCTTTTTTCTCTGTTTGACCTCTCCAGAATTCAGAAACTATTATAGAATATTATTATTTTAATAGTAATATAGTTATTTGCATAGGTTCAAAAAGAATCTGTCCTTCTGTTACCAGGATATAATTAGAAATATTGGTTATGCAACGAAGATCATTCCTGGAATATCGTATTTGTGAATAATGCTCATTCAATCAATATCACCAGGCACTTTTAAGGGACTAAGGTTGACTGTATGGATCCAATGCTTACAAAGCCCTCTTGGGAAAATTAGCCTGGTCCCTGGTTAATAGTGTTCCCAGCCTTAAAGATGAATAAGGGAAGTTACTTCTTGGTAAGCCCAGGAAACTTTGGGTATTTTGGGTACCTTGAGAAGACAGCAATTCTCCCAAATATATAGATACTGCAGGTGAAATCTAATGGCAGTTTCTTGGCTTGGCTTCTTAGCCTCAAGAAAGTCTAATCTGAAGTTCCTTATGAAAATGTCCAGCAAAGCAAATTTAGGAAGTTCTAGATGGTAAATTATCATTATTTTGTGCTTATGTAAAGAATCAGGTCTAATCTAATTAAACCCGTTTTATCTTGTAATCAAAAATAATATTTCTTTGAGGTTGTTTTTGATTAAATAGTGGGTGACTATAGAGAGAAAATTTGTGTTTCAATGGAAAACTATGAATCATTAATAGCACACCCTTCATGGTTATCAGATTCTAGCCTGGTTCAGGGTCTTTGAGCTCTTTTTCTTAACTCTTTGTAAATTATAGACAACTGATGGATATGTAAACTCTGTCTTATCTTGCAAAGAGTTAAATGATTTCCACCCTGTGGAAAAACCAGTTTTGGTACCTACCTGTAAATTCAGTTCAGGTCTGAATTCACTTATCTTGCTCAAATGGTTAATCCTTATCAAATTTTCAATTTTTCCAGTTTCCTTCAATATCTGACTACAGCCCTCCAAACTAATGTTTCCAGTTTTTCTCCCTTCTGCCTGACTGAGCTTCACGGAGAACTAAAACCTGATTGCTCAGATCTCTAGGTCACTAGGCTTCCTTGCAGCTGACCATTTTCACATGATCTTGAAGAAGCCCTGCAAGCTAAAGCCTGATGATGTAGTATAAACCTGGAAGAATCTACCACTGCAGTAGCCCATTGCAAGGGCTAGATTTCTCCCAGAGCAAGGCACTGTCTGGACCACTAAGGACGCCAGTGGGTCAAGCATACCCTTATATGAGATGTAACCAAGACTGTAGATAACATCACCTCAAAAGCATTGACATTCTACCTGGAGGGCATCAAACACAATAAACAGTGCTGTATAACCAGAGGATTTTCAACAACCTGTTGGAATCCTCTAGACTGGTACCTTCAGAGTTTGCCTCCTGACTCTTTAATACAACTTTTTATACTAGTATTTCTCTCTTTCCTTTTAGGCATTCCTCTTTTGTGATGCCCAAATCTTTAGGGTCTCCATGATGGAGTGAGCAGGACTGAAGCCATGTTGGGACCCAAAACCTCATGGTTTTAAAAAAAGAAAAAAAAAAATGGACACAATTTTTTTCCTTAGCCTGCATTTCTCTTGAGTTCGCTCTTTTCCCATGGTTATTTAATATTTTAAACCTTGGTTACAGAGCAATATGACATTATTTACATAAATGTAAAGTTGTTTGCCAGTCAGCCTGGAATTGCAAGCTTGCCATGAGACATGTACTATCCAGACCATGAGAAATCAAGAAAGACATCAATAAAGCTATGCTGATGCTACCCCAAAGCAAATAAAAATCCTGTAGGACCCTGAGATAATGTCAAGAATGGGAACAGAAGCCAGACCGAGCTGTGGCAACAATTTGCACCTGGCTCCTTACATGTCCTCCTTCTCCCTGCTCTTCACTTCCCACATTTCATTCTCTCCACTCCCCTCTTAAAAAAACCCCTCCGTAAACCTGAGTCTTTGAGATGGTTTTAGTCTGGCTGTTCTCCTTCAGGTTTACTGGAGAGACGGGTTAGCCCGACATCTCTCCTCAGGTCACAGGTATTTCTGAATAAAGCTCACTTCCTATTTCATCAACCTTTGACTTTTGGGTCATCTGTTTTTGTTTGAGGCAGGCAGCCAGACTAGAGAGAGTTTGGGAACATCCAGGACCCTAAAGCAAGGAGCATTTGTTACCACCTTTCAGCAGATGGTTTAGCTGATTTTGTAGGAGCAATACCAACAAGAAGCCTTGGGAGACTTCTACTTCCCACCACTCAGGAAGCTCATGATTAACCGTGAATTGTTCAGCAATGAATGATATTCTTGAACAAAAAAGAGGATTGACAATGTTGAAATTCATGTGAGCCCTGTGTTCCTGGAGAGCGACAACAGTCAGACCCCTTCCCTTACTCTTCTGTGTTCAAAGAAATGGCTAACCATAAAAACTACCCTGTTGTCCCTACCACTAGATAAGACCCATCCCCATCCTTCCTAAGTGATCCCCCTGTTTATCCATCTCTGTAAAACTATAGCTCCACTTCTTTTCCTTGAGATGTTCCTCATTAATGAATGTTCTCCCTATTCCAATAGCCTAGATAAAATAACCTCCTAATTGCCAGGTGCATTTTGTCTTTCATACTAGAGATGATTGTATGGGTTTGAGATCAAAATTATGGTAGAGCTGCAATGTGGCTTTAAAAAGCAGAAAAATTATAGCTCTGCTTAACCAGAAAGGCAGCCAGTGGTTTAAAAATGTTAATTCACCTTTATTAAATTAACATTTAATAAACACTTTTTGGTTTATAGGATCTGCACCAAACAAGGAGGAGTGGCAGTAAAAACACAATATTGTTATTCCCCAAATAAAGGAGACCCTGAGCATCTAAAAAGCACAAAATTTATTAAAGAACTTATATAAACTGGGTGCCAGAATATCCTAATTATTCTGTGCTATGTTGGATAATTTCCTGCTATAAGGTATTATGCTAGAAACTGTAATTGAAACAATTAATCAGTTTTGAGACATTCAAATTAAATTCCACTGGATGTCCACTTTGAAGTGGAGTGTTATGAAGAACCACCAACAGATAGAAAACAAGTATGGCTAGAACCCCCAAGTGCCTTTGATCACCCCTGAGAATTGCCACACAGACCTTCTTGCCTCATTGTAATAAATCAATAAAATAACTCATGCTGCTTGCTTTTATTTGGATTTCTTATCATGTGGCCACGAATAGAAAAAACCTGTATGATTTTGAATAGACAGTAGCCAATGGATATGAATCAGAGCTAGATGCAGGGGCTGAATCTGTGGTTCTGGGGACTGGCTTTATTTAATGTCTGATTCCAGCAAGATAGGTCACCCTATCTAAGGTCTTTCAGATGTCCTCCAAGCATAAAGGAAGAAATTGAGAAGCAATAAGAGCTTGATGTTACTCATGCATGTGTCCCAGAGGTGGGACATGAAATATTGGCATGTTACAGGCACCAAATATTATCACCAGTTGATAGTCACTACTACCATTGTCTTCTTTACAGATAAAGGAATGATTTGGAAAGTGGGAGGCAGCCTGAAGATTGTAGAGCCAGAGAGGAGGCGGCCAGTAAGCATTTCAGCTCCACAGAAACTAGATCTAAGCTAGATCTTTGGATTTGAGTGAAACAACAAGATTATTTGAGAGACATCTAAAAGGTAAGCAAAAATTTTTAATGTGTCCATTCTTGAGCAAGAACTGGAATCAGAATTTATGGGAAATCATTTCTAGTGTTTGAACAGAATGAATGGAAATATATAGCTCAATATGAGAAACACCAAGCTATGATGTCAAAAGATGTAAATGAATCTGTACAACCTCAGTGTGCTAAGTAGTGTTTAAATAGTAGACAAAGGTACATTTTTAATGGATTGAGGCAGAAGAAGAAATCAGACAGGACTGGAGAGAATGAGAGGACTTTTAAGACTCTGAGGGAGTACAATTTTAGTCTATTTCTTTCCTAATAATTTTTCCTTCCACCTAAGATACCTGTAGGAGAATTAACCTTTTGTGCTTTCCCTCTGAATTTTGTGTGTTAGGAATGCTTCTGACCAACTCTTGTAGGGAACACTTAAATCTAAATTATACTCTTCAGTTTGTGGAAATAGGTGAAGTGCTTAGGAAAGAGCAAGTATACCAAGTGCTTTCTAAAATATGTTCTCAAGCACCAGGAGAATTCACGTTGAGATGGTTTTCTTACCTGCACTTAATTATTTCCTTTAAAACCTTAGAGACTATAGGATAATTTTTATTATAGAAGAGATTTTCTTAAGTAATTTGGATTTCAAATATTTCTGTTTATATCTGTTATATTTGATAATTCCTTTAAAAGGCATTTCAAAATTGTATTTAATAGGCTAAAAATAATTTCAGATTTAATTTCCATGGATTAGAGGAATTTTTGTTCTTTGGCATTGTCTAAACTTTCTGTTTTTGGCAGTTGGTTGGTACAGGGATCGAACCCTGGGCTGTCTAAACTTATAAAACAATTAAACTATAGTAATTGTGATCATTTTAAAAACCATTTCCCCAAACAGCATAATTAGTCTATTATATTTGTCACTATGTTTAATAACAATAACTACTCTGAACTAGTCTGTAAGACTGAAATATGAAAATGTTTATTTTCTTTTCTTTTGGCAGCTGGCCAGTATGGGAAACGGAACCCTTGAACTTGGTGTTACAAGGCTGTGCACTAACCAGCTGAGCTAACCAGCCAGCCCTTAAAAATGTTTACCTTAAATATCCACCTGCATGGCATTTATTGTAATAGAACATAATTTTTTCCACATCTACTGTTTAAATTCAATGTGTCTATTAGGTTATAGTTAGGTTTGGTAAAGCTCATAATGAAAAAATACAAATAATTTAATTAGAGAAGTTAATATCTGCTTGTCTTTTGTACTTTTAAATCTGTTCTATTGCAACTTGTTAAGCTCTATTTAAATTCTGCACTGGGCTGGCCGATTAGCTTCCTTGGGAGGGAGTGGTGCTATTAACACCAAGGTCATGGGTTTGGAATCCTAAACTGGCCAGCTGCGCCAAAAAAAAAAAAAAAAAAAAAAAAAATCTGTATAGATATGGACCATGCCTACCTGTATTGTATTGCTCAGGACTGTGTCTTTAGCATCTAACACAGGATTTGGCACTTGGGTATCTGAAAAATATTTGGCGAATGAATATTTCTAAACAGGAAAGAGTAAAAAGATTGTATTTTGAATGCCTCTTTGTGTATTTGTTTGTACTGCTATAGCAGTACCACAGACTGGGTAATTTATGTATAATAGAAATTTATGTCTCACTCTTCTGGAGACTAGCAAGTCTAAGATCAAGGGACCAGCAGGTTTGGTGTCTGGTGAGGGCTGTTTTCTCCTTCCAAGGTAGTGATTTATTACTGTATCCTCACATAGCAAAAAGTGGAAGGTCAAAAAAGGGTGGAAGGGATAAACAGTTCCCTCACACTGCTTTTATAAGTCATTAATTCAGTCATAAGAGCTATGCCCTCATGATTTAATCACCTCCTAAAGACTTCATCTCTTAATGCTATCACATTGTCTATTAAGTTTGTGGGATACATATGAGTTTCGAGGGACACATTCAGACCACAGCACTCTGGAAGACAGGAATCTTGCCTTTTTCTCTCTCTCCCTCCTTCCTTTCCTCCCTCCCTTCCTTCCTTTTTTACTTCCTTCCATACTTCCTTCTTTTTCTTCCCTTTCCTGCTCTTTTCCTTTCTCTCTCTCTCTTTTTTTTTTTTTAAAAAAAGAAATACTTATAAGGTGATCATAAATAAAGTTAAAAGAATTTTTTAAGGACTTGCCTGTTGGCTTAGTTGTTTAGAGTGTGGTGCTGTTAACACCAAGGTCCAGGGTTCAATCCCTATTTCTGGCCAGTCCATTTTTTGGTGGCTGGTGGTACAAGGATCTGAACCCTGGACCCTGGAGTTATAACACCACACTCTAAACAACTGAGCTAACCAGCCAGTCCCCCCCAACCCAATTTTTTTTGTAAATGAAATTTTACATCATTGGTATGCCAGAATAACAATTTTTTTTTTTATTGTGACCAGTAAGGGGATCGTAACCCTTCGCTTGGTGTCGCCCACACCGTGCTCAGCCAGGGAGTGCACCGGCCACCCCTATATAGGATCTGAACTCGCGGCGGGAGCGCCGCACTCTCCTGAGGGAGCCACGGGGTCGGCCCCAGAATAACAATTTTTTACTAGAAACCGTGATGGAATTCTTTGTCCTAAAAGAGCTCTTAGTAAGGAATTACTTAAAGTGTGATAAGGGCTATGAAAGAGGCAAGTTTCAGCTAAAGGAGTGGTAGAAAGAGGGAACAGTCATCTCTGTCTGGCATGAAAGGAGGGGCGGGAAAGCTTCACAGAAAGGTATGAGTGGTACAAGAATGTACAGAGGCAAGGACATATGAACCAGCACAGCATGTTGAAAGAATAGTTCACTATGGCTGTTAGGTAAGGCACTGAATGAAAAGCATGAGCTTTGGAATCTGACAAACATAGGTTCAGATTTTGGATCCACCACTTACTAGCTAAGTGACCTTTGACAAACTCACTTACTTTCTTAGAATCTCAGATTTCTCAGCTTGGATAAGAAAACCTCTCTACCTTTCATAGTATTTGTCAAGGTTAATTAAAACTGTTATTATAAATGAATGCATATTAATTTATTTTAAGTTGAATATTCTACTACTACTATATTAAATACAATTTATAGGAGGCCATTGGTTTGGACTGTGCTCCTATACTAGGTCCAACAGACCAAAACAAAATGGTGTCACTCGTGCCAAATTTCCATGCTACCAAGCTGAAACTAATTTGTTTATTTGACCTTCTGAGAAACTAAGAGAGAGAGAGAGAGAGAGAGAGAGAGAGAGAGAGAGAGAGCGAGAGAGAGAGACAGAGAGAGAGAGAGAGACAGAGAGAGAGAGAGAGAATAACCAAATCCCGAAACAGGCCAGTTTTAGCTGTTGTGATAAGGAAGTCCCATCTTCTTTAACCTTTACAAGGAAAGTAATTTTAAAATGACCATTGCACTTTTTGTTCTGTTTTTGCTTTCCTCAGCTCTTTTCTGTTTATAAAGCCAGCCTCCTTTGCTCAGTTCATCGGAACATTAATTCTCTTTTATAGAATGAGTTGTTGCCTGTTTCTAGAATTGCAAATAAATGCCAATTAAGATGACTACAAGATTTCTCCATGGAAAGCATTTGGGCTTTGTTACCTTAGTTAACTCTTGAGGTGTCATTAAAATAGGGAAGAGTGTGAACTCTTTTGCTTTCTATCAGACTACTTTGTCAGCAGAAGGCAAAGAGATCACCTCCTGGATGATTTCTGACTCTGGGCGATGCATGATAACGATGTTAGTACAGATGATCCCCAACTTGCTTGGTTCAACTTAATTTTTTGACTTTATGATGGTGTGAAAGTATGCATGTTCAGTAGAAACCACACTTCAGTACAGTCTTCAATAAATTGCATGAGGAATTTAACACTTTAGTATAAAATAGGCTTTGTGTTAGATGATTTCGCTCAACTGTAGACCAATGTGTTTTGAACACATTTGAGGTAGGCTGGGCTAAGCTGTTATGTTTGGTAGGTTAGCTGTAGTAAATGCGTTTTTGACTTAGATATTTTCAGCTTGGGATGGACTTACCCAGACATAACGCCATCATAAGTCAAGGAGCATCAGTAAATGACAATGGGGTTGGGGAGGAAAAGATGGATTCAGAGATATTTAGGAAACAGTTTAACATCTGTATGATGATGTTTAACACAAAACCAAGTATGAGGAAAAATTAACAGAGGCTATTTCTTCATAAATTTGCAGCAAAAAGCATCCATGTCTATTTTTTCATTTCGGCATGTTTTCAATGTTATTGGACAGGCATGAGTTTAAAAAGAAAATACTAAGACAGTCTCTGATTGGCAAGCATTTATTTTTTATTTTTATTTTTTAAATTCTTTAAAAAAATTTGTATTTATTTTTATTTTTTGGCTGCTGGCCAGTATAGGGATTGAACTCCGGACCTAGGTGTTATCAGCACCATGCTCTAACCAACTGAGGCAAGCATTTATTAAGATTAGAATTTCGGAGGAAAGGGAGGCTTTCTAAGTGGTCATCAGATACGTTTTGCAGTTATTGGCTGGTTACAAAGAGACAAGCAGTCTGGGGTCATTTTGAAAGAGGAAGGATTGTTAGGTGTTAGGGGTGAAGGGTTTTCTGTGGCTGGCCATTTCCCGGAACAACTGGTGTTAATGGGGTACTTTTTGGAGGTCATCATTGTCCTTATGGGACCATGGCTGCCATGGCAGGTAGTTTTGCTCAATTACTTAATATGACAGTCAGAAAAAGTTTGGTCATTCATTTCATCCTGGGGGAAAAAGTACTTAAAAACTTTAGTAGATAAAAGAATGTGGTAAATATTATAGGCCATCATGGCAGCTATCACAGTATGTGCTAACTCAGGGCATATTTCTTTTATGGAAGATTTTAAGAGACAACCACCATTTTCATCTGCATACAGATGTGCATGGGGCTTATATATTGCTGTAGAGTTAATTCTCCAAATTATAAGTAAGACCAATGTCAGTCTTCAATAACTGATCATATCTCCTGTGGAGTTTTACATAGAGCTCTAAGAACAAAAAATATTTTCAGACTCAGGTTAGTAAGCATGCATAGTGCACAAGCTTCAGAAATAATATATTGTAAAAAGAAATAGAAAAGGCTAGTGTAATTTTAAACTATGTTTTGAAAACAATTGTAACCTCCTTTATCTTACATTTGCTTAAATTGCTTTCATGAGCTTAGCCTAGGTAAAGCAAATTTTTCCATAAAAGAAATCTTGGCCAGAAGACATTCCTGGTAAATACAGTCTTCTGAAAGCTGTTGGAGATAAGGGAAAAAATTACTAATGTTATGCTGATGCTAAACTGCCCATGTAATTAATTCTGGGCACTATTAACAACAATATTTTGCTTTTTTTGGCAGAAGGTTTTCTCTTTTTCACTAATCCTATCTCAACTTATTTAAAGAAGATTCCTTTAGTTGGATAGGCAAGAAAATGCTCTTTGTCTCCTTTATGTAACTTAGTGTCTCCACTTAAATAAAATGCCTTAAGGAAAAAGAAATTGCAGAGGAGGTAGGAAGAGAGACAAGAACAGGGCTAAAAGGACTTGGTTATAACAGGCATATACATGAGAACCTTTGTAGTATGAGAACTTCTGGAGGGTGGGGTGGGGTCATCCTGGGATTAATGATGAAGGGATCCTGTCACCTTTGAGCATGACTGTTTTTTACCTGTGGTTCTGCAACAAAGAGGCTATTGTACTTCCAAAGAAAACTCCAAACAATGACAGGGAAACCAGGCAAAGGGGGCCCGGAGAGGTGGTTGCTTACTGAACATTTCAGTAGCATTTTCAAGATAATTGACTTAACCACACACCCAAACTAAGTTGTTGTAATTTCAAGAGCACCACAATTAACCATGATTTATTTTAAAGCTCTGTAAGTAATTCTTTGTTCTTTCTTTCCTGTAAATATATCTTTGAGGGACATAACCAGGGCCAGAAATGTTATGGGTCTAGGCTTCAAGAAACAAAAGGTATTCTTGATGCAAGGATGGTAGGGGATATTTGGAATCAGGAATACATGAGGGTACTCGAAAAGTATGTTGAAAGATAATACGAATCTTTGCACGAACTTTTTGAAGTACTGTCATATAGTCACTCTGGGTATGATAGGTGTGAATTCAATAAAAATCAATTCTAAGACTAATAGTTTGTACTATCTATGCTGCTCCAGATAAAGTTTAGTTAGAAGTCAAAAGCAGAGCCTCTAGAGCTAGACTGCCTGGGTTTATTGCTCAACTTTGCCACTAAGTGTGTGATGTTGGATAGAACAAATAAAAACCACCTAGAATTCCACTACTTAAGAAAATATGAAGTATATACAGTAAGAATCGAAAGCTAGCCTGCACTCTATTAACACTCTACATTTGATTTGTTCCCTTCTCAACTTTTCCCAAAGTTATATACACCAGTATATAATGGACACACACATAATCCCAATAATATTGGTTTGCAATTAAAAAAATAATGTAATGATTGAGCATGAACTGTTTTTTAGGTTAGTACACACAAGTTTATCTCATAAAAAGATGGCTATAGTATTTCTATGTTTTATTAACTATTGGTGTATTTATGAGCATTTATGTTTCCATTGTTTTGCTATTATGATAGTAGGGTGAATGTACTTATACATAAAAAATTTTTATCATAGGTTTATTTTATTAATATTATTTTTTTTATATTCTATGATGTTGTTGCAGAGCACTTGGGAGGGAGGGGGAGAGGGGAAAGAGGAAGGAAATGTGATGGAAGAAGGAGAAAGGAGGAGGGGCAGGATTGAGGCCCATGGTACCTCTCATATTTCCACAGGAGAGACCAGGGGACTTCCACCGGTGGCTTGGTTTTGCTGGGCTGGGTGTAGATGTCAGGGGGTGTGTGGCAAAAGCCTTTGTCTCCTACCTCCCCAGCTTGGGAACCTGGGGCCCTTCTTGCTGTGGCTCGGTGGTCATCACTGGGCTGGTTGCTCATGTTGGGGGGGGTGACTGAAGCCTGGGACCACACACTGCCCTGGCTCAGAGAGCCTGGGGCACTTCCTATGGCAGCCCAGTGGTCGTCAATGGGCTGGTTGCTTGTGTTGGGGATGCTGAAACCAAGGCCCTCGGTCCCCCACTGCCCCAGCTCAGGAGAGCCTGGGGTGCTTCCTGCAGCAGTTTGGTGTTCATTGCTGGTCTGGCTGTGGGTGTGGCGGGGCATGGCCAATGCCCTTGGCCCTCTACTGCCTGCAGCGGCTCAGTGGTTGTCACTGGGCTGGTTGATTGTGTTGGAGGGGGTGTGGCTGAGGCCCGAGGCCCCCCACCACCCCAGATCGGGAGAGCCTAGGGCGCTTCCTGTGGCAGCTTGGTGGCTGTTGCTGGGCTGGCTGTGAGTGTGGGGAGGCATGGCCAAGGCCCTTAGCCCCCCACCACTCAGGCTTCGGAGAGCCTGGGGCACTTCCTGTGGTGGCTCAGTGGTCATTGCTGGGATGGTTGTGCTTGTCAGGGGTGTGTGGCCAAGGCCCTTGGTCCCCACCCTGGGGACTGGTTTTGGGTGTCAGGGGGCATGGCTGAGGCCTCTGGCCCTCCCCCTGTTTCTGGTTTGGTAGTCCAGAGGACTTCTAGTCTGTTTGGGTGTTATAGGTTTTCTTTGGTGAAATGAGACCTTTACTAGTTAATATCAAACTTTGTCTCTGATTGTGGGTACTTTGTTTTTTCTTTCAGTTCTGTGTTGGATTTTTTGCTGTTTCTACCATGCAAACTCTGCACTGGAACTAATTTGCTGTCCTTTGCTTATTTCTAAAATGAGGGAACTTCCTGTGAGGACCAGTACTTGAGCTCTGTGGTTGAGCTAAATTGCTGCTTTGCTAGCAAAGGCTTTTTGTGCAGCTCAGGTTTTTTTTTTTTTTTTTTAAAGATGACTGGTAAGGGGATCTTAATGCTTGACTTGGTGATGTCAGCACCATGCTCTCCTACGTGAGCTAACCGACCATCCCTATATGGGATCCGAACCCATGGCCTTAGGTGTTATCAGCACCATACTCTCCTGAGTGAGCCACCGGCCAGCCCCTGCAACTCAGGTTTTAATGGTTGACTTTATAGGTACTTCCAGTTCTAGCGAAATCTAGTGCACCTGGGTTATATTGAAACACTGGTCTGGGCCTGAGTCTTTTCATCAAACTGCACCCCATGCAATTCTATATTCTGGATCAGTCTCCTCTGAGTGTTCCTATGCTGACTGGGGTGCAGATCAGCTGTCCTTGCTGTGCCCCTGTGTTCCCCTGGTGGGCCCATCTCTCCCATCACCCTTGTTCCAAACATTTCCCATGGGATGGGCCATGCTCTGGTCCCTTGAGATGACTCACCAGCCTCTGAGTGGCTCCTTTTTTTCAGTTGTTGTAGCTCCTCGGTCCTATGTGGGTCCGTGGGAACCCTATTAGTGATATTGCTGGCTTGGGGGCCACCACAGCTGTCTTCTCCCCCACTGCCTCCAAGCAACTTCATCTGAAAGGCACAGCTGTGGCTTTTTGCCAGTTCCAGCATGGAAACAGCTGGGATTTGAAACAGTCAGGGGTTTTTCCTTTCTCTCATAATGGCTTCTCCCACCTCCATGCACTCCGTAGGTCTCTCCTCCTCTTCCCCTGAGCTCTAACAGCCCCAGCTTGGCTGTCATTGCCTTTTTATAGTTGTAAATTGGTTGATTTGTGGGACAGAGTGATGCTGGGGACAGTCTATTCTGCCATCTTGACTGGAAGTCCCTTATACATAAATATTAACATTATTTCTGTTGGCTGAATTTCAAACTGGGATGAGTCAAAGGGAATGCACATGTTTATTTTTAATTTTTAATTTTTTTTTTTTTGCGGCTGGCCTGTATGGGCACCCAAACCCTTGATGTTGGTGTTATAACATTGTGCCTAATCAATACATTTTTAATTTTAATAAGTACTTACACATTACTTTTTGAATGGTCGCACCAATTTATGCTCTCATTAGTGTGTGAGAGAATGTCCACTTCCTTACTTTCTCGATCCATATGGATTTTTTTAGCTCCTTATTATTATAAAAAATTTCAAATATATAAAATTAGTGTGTGAGAGAATGTCCACTTCCTTACTTTCTCAATCCATATGGATTTTTTTAGCTCCTTATTATTATAAAAAATTTCAAATATATAAAAAATAGAAAATAGTCTAATAATCTCCCATGGACCCAACATCCAGCAATTATAAACTTTATTTTTATCCCCTCCTTTTGAATTATTTTGAGGCAGATTCCAGACATGACATTTTCCCATGCAAACAAGCTATTTTAAATCTTCAATTATTTCAAATTCTGATTTCTTATAACAATATATGAACATGATATTTGCTCTCCCCCCATTCTCATCTCTTAATGTGAAAGAATCAAAAACAGAACTTTAACCAGAGATCCCCTGTAAAACTTCAGGATAGAGATGGAAGCATTTTACTTTTACTCCCAGAATTATTTTACATTATTAGCAATCACTCGCTCCCAAAACATGCTTGTTTCTGATGTGGCTCTTTGATGTTGCTATTCTTGGGAACGTAGAAACAGTTCATTGAATGAGATATAAGCTCCCACTCTAGGATGAGATACATCATTGAGAAGCAGACTGCTGTCCCTAGTCTTTTTTTTTTTTTTTTGGTGCCTGGTTGGTATAGAGATTGAACCCTGGACCCTGATGTTATAAGCACCATGATCTAACCAACTGAGCTAACCGGCCAGCCCCAGCCCCAGCCCCTGGTTTTGATGGTAGAAGTCAGAAGAACTCCTACTGGAGGATGGTGCCCTGAAGATGCTGTTGTATACCTCCTGCTTGCTTGTTGATACTCCTTGACCCTTAATCTAGGACCTAGTGGCAACTAAAGTGAGGCAGGATAGAACAGGGACTCACCCTAGTGAAGATGCTCAAGCTAACGCCTGCTAGCAGCAGTTAAACCACTCTGTCAATCAAGCTTGCCCTTCTTCAGAACTCTGTGGTTTTCTGAGCAGGAAACAAAAACTACAACCACCAAAAACCCACTTTTTTCTTAGAACAAAGCTTACACTTGGAAGAAAACCAAAACCTTCCATTTCTCCCCCTTTTTCTTGTATATTCCTCCCTTCAGTTAAGAAAGAGAACACCTCCATCCCAGAACAACATATACACCCTTCCCTAAGAGTTTACAGGGTGCTCCTCTTTCATGAGGATGCCTGCACACACTTCTGTGTGTACTTTCACTTTGCAATAAACTTTAAGTGTGAGTGTGACTCTGCCATGTGAGTTTGGAGTTATTGTGGGTTCCTGACGGGATTCTTCCCTCAGGAAATACAAGAATCTGCATCTCTGGCATCAAAACCATGATCCATAGTAACAAAGAACCAAAACATTCATTAGCATGACAGCCATCACAAGTCATACCCTTCCTGAGGAGATAATCTCTAGATTATCTGTTTCTCCACCAAGGGGAAGAAATTAGAGGGCACCAGAAATCAAGACCATTAATTCCTTCTTAATTATTGGGAAAATATAGGAAAATGGTCAGGGCCCCTCAAATGTTCAGAATCTTGCCAAGCATTTGCTGTAAATGTCCTCAGGTGATCCTTGTTTACTACTTAATGTAATTGTGTATGGGCACCCAGGTGTCCTGGGTTATGGACCTAAGTATAAAGGACTAACAGCTCTGATACACGGTGCCTCAGAATGCTCCGAGAAGCCACTAGGACAGCTGCTCCTAGTTCTGAATAAAGCCTATTAATTTTTTACCCACGGCTCCCAGGACCTTTTTCTATTACCTAGCTTGTAGACCTGCATGTGGAGGATCTGTGAGCCCTAGTCCTAGCTCTACGTTCAACCACTTCATTCTCAACCAAAATGCCTGTTTCTAGGGGTTGGGCTGGCTGCTTAGCTTAGTTGGTTAGAGCATGTCATTGCAACAGCAAGGTCAAAGGTTTGGATCTCCCTACCAAAAACAAAAAAAGAAAATCTGGGAGTTAAACTTTTTTTTTTAACAGCTGGCCTGCATGGGGATCTGAACCTTTGAGCTTGGTGTTACCAGCACCCTACTCTCCCAAATAAGCTAACTAGCCAGCCTCTGGGGGTTATACATTCTTAATTTAACTGGTTTAATCAAATTTTCACACAATAATGAGAGATCGTTTTGAAAGGTAGATAGATTTTGTTATTTACCTGTTTGAAACCAGTCACAGGCTTCCTATTGTCCTTAAGTTAAAATTGTAATACCCTTTAGGAAGTCTACAAGGCCTGTTCTACCTTGTCCCTTTCATCTTGATACCTTTCTCCATTTTGCTCACTGTTCTCTAGCCACATTGAACTCTGTTCAGGTCCTCCTAAGCTTTAGTATCTTTCACTCACTCCCTTGGTTTGGTCAACTCTTCTCATCACTCCTCACCACAATAATTGCTCTTTATACTTCAGACTACAGTTTATTTACTTATTTGTTTAGGCAGCTGGCTGGTGTGGGGATCCAAACCCTTCACCTTGGCGTTACAACATGGTGCTCTAACAAGCTGAGCTAACAGGCCATCCCCAGGTTATAGTTTAAATGTCCCTTACTGAGTGGCCTTCAGAGATATCCCATTTTCAGTTAGGTCCCCTAGTTTTGCTTCTTAACCTGTACCTTTCTTCCATTGCACTCATCATTTAGTGATTATAATTATATAATTATGTGTAGGTTTTAAATTGTAATATTTCTTCCCTCACTTCCTAAAAACTCCAAAGGATAGAAATCCATGTTAGCTCACTTATTTTTTATAACTCAGCTCAGCACAGGGCCTTACTTCTAGGCCCCCACACAATATTTTAAAAACAAACAAATAAATAAATAAAGTAACATTTAAACTATGACCAAAAGGATAACTAGGACTTATGTAGGCAGAGTGTGTATAGGAGGGAGGCCTTTCAAGGAGAGAAAGGTCACCTAGGATGAGTGTGACAAGTACATGTATTGGATTAGAAATTTGCTTTGCTTTGCTTTGTAAAACAGGATTATTCCCCTTTTTTTGGTAAAAGAATTGTGTTTTTCTGATATATTGCCATATTTAGTTATTAAGCTAGGATCATTAGAGGTGTAGAAAAATGAGCTAGATAACAATCTCAGTGGAATTAGTATTGGGGTGATCCTGCTATGTGCAGGTGTTGGATAAGGTGACTCACTCTCAGCCTGTGATGTTTTGGTTCCAAGAAGTTATAGAGAATGTGGAGAGTAGAAATCAGGACGAGTGGGCTGCTGATATGATCTGTTCCTTTTATTGAATAAAGGAAAACAAATCACTTTAAGGTGTATTATGTTTTGAATTTCAAAAAATTTTTTATGACTTTTTTGTTAGTGAAGTTGTTAGCAAATTAAGGATAATAACCTGCGAATACTCATTGACTGACTAATCTGTTTTAAAAGCAAATATTTTGGCAAGGAAATATGAACAAGACTCAAAAGCCAATTGTTACTGAAAGGCACCTTTTGCTAAACTATTTCACTTTTCAGCTACCTCCAAATCCAAATGGTCTATTTTTATGGAATTAAGTCATCATAAAAGAGAATAGAGATTTAAAGGCAAGTTAGGCCTGAATTTAAATTTTAAGTCCATCCCTGACTGTGAAATACATTAGGATTTTTTAAAGAACAGTTTGATTGAGGCATAATTTACATACCATAAAAATCTACCCATTTTAGGTGTACAATTCAGTGATTTTTTTAAAAAAGTAAATTTACAGAGTGAAACCGTTATAACAGTCCAATTTTACATTTCCATTACCCCCAAAATCTCCTTCCTGCCCATTTTCAGTCAATTCCCATCCCCAATTCCAGTCCCAGGCAAGTACAAGGAGACTTCAGAAAATTTGTGGGGAAATGGAACTAAAAGACAAAAATATAAATTATTAACTTTATTTCTCAACATAAGCTTCATCAAGTTTAAGACACTTTTGTAAGTGATGATACCAGCCATTTAGTCCATCTCTAAAGAACTGAGGGTCCTGGGAATGTAACCAGCCTTTGTCAATGCAACCTTTTTTACATTATTAACTGAAGAAAAAAGGGTGCCCTTTAAAGATTTTTTACAGTTAGGAAACAAAAAGAAGTCAGAAGAAGCCAAATGCAGACTGTAAGGTGGATGCCTAATAATTTCCCATTGAAACTCTCAAATTGCCCTTATTTGGTAAGAGAAATGAGGAGGAGCATTGTCATGGTGGAGAAGGACTCTCTGGTGAAGTTTTCCTGGGTGTTTTTCTGCTAAAGCTTTGGCTAACATTCCCCAAACATTCTCATAATAGGCAGATGTTACTGTTCTTTGGCCCTCCAGAAAGTCAACAAGCAAAATGCCTTGACCATCCCAAAAAACTCTTGCCATGACCTTTACTCTTGACTGATCCACCTTTGCTTTGACTGGACCACTGACCACTTCCACCTCTTGGTAGCCA